>NC_047032.1:17249475-17549475 GCF_902652985.1 Pecten maximus | reverse complement strand
ATATAACACACTCTTGATGACTATGATGATCCTTTACCTTTTGTCTCCGCCTTCAATAATATCAACGTGGTACACATTTATGGACTAATATAAAATGTCCATCTGAACATGATGACATGGGCTAAATATTTCGATGAAATAGATGACGAATCCTTCTTTGTTGTTGTACAATGGATATGTAGCAGTTTTACATACAAATGCGTTTCGATATGATCTGTAAGCTGAACTGGAAGCATGCTCTGTCTATTCTGATACATACTGAAGTCTACCAAAAAAATGGTTTTTATATGGTATATATTTGGTCCTGAAATATTCCAGAAAACCGATATATTCATTGCTTTGATAAAGTATGCATCAACTTGATATTCTATCTTCTAAGAATAAATTCTGGTTAATTGTAATTCGGTCTTTTGTAAAAGAGTTATGCACTTTTAAATCGGAATGTATGAAATTGACGAAGTTATTTAGCTGTAGGATCTTAGTTTTCATACTATTATATATATATATTTGAAATACTGTCGTGATTTCTCGGTGAAATATTGTTGCAACCCACATTGAACTCCTCTTTTTGTAAAAATTAATCAAGGAACATCATTTCATTGACAGGTTGTGCGTGCATAGGTTGATTGCAACGCCTGGCAATTTCACCGACATGGTTTCATAGAAAACCCACACAAAGTGTCCCTGAAACAAGTACCATAATTTTCCCTGTGAATGAATGAGTTTAACAACAAAATAATTTAATTCGCAACTTCTTGGCGAGGAAGTGAAACGAAAATGTAAACGTTTTGGTTCTTTTAAGAAGAATTATTCTACTTGTTATTTTCTCAAATTTAAAATTATCAAATGTGATTTGGGGATGTTGTCTATATTAGCGTGTTTAGGTTAACGTCATATCAAAGGCTATGCTCATTTAAGGACGGCATCTCATGTGTGAGTGATGCATGCGTATGGTGTTTTGGTGGCTCCTTTGGTAGCGCGGAACTGATGCAAGCTTTAAAGTGCTGCCTCACTTAAGTATACTACCAAAGGGTCACAAGCAGGAAACTACACCCGGTCACCATACTCCCAAAAATATTAATCAGAGTTACTAATTACGATTTGAGACTATGGCATGTCTCGACCAGGGAACAAAACATATTAATGATGGAGTTAACAGAGGCCGATTTTATACTTCAACTCAAGGACAAATTATCGAGACATGTGACCCAGTTAGCAATATTTTGACGGCCCAAGAAGCAGTCTTTAGAGCCATCTGTTTAGATTCCAGCGAGAAACATTTGCATTCGGTAAATTTATTTTCGTGTACGATTATTTTGTGCGTATATCGCTGGCAATTTAAATCTGAGAAAATGATCGCCCCAAAAGAATTTTAATCACATGTACAGTAGACCTTTTATGTAAATTAAATGATGAAATTAAATTGCCATGAAAAAATCGTTAGACATAAAAACGAGAAATTAAGTCGCCGCTAAAATCAGTTGGTTAACAGTGTTACTTGGTAAATTTCGGTCAGGGGTCAGCACCAATAAAATGCCCTACGGGGGCCAATGTTCAAACAATGACTAGAACAAAAGCATTCTTAAGGAGAATAGTTGATAAATAAATTGAGAAAATACAGGTTATCAAATATAGATGCACCTTAAGGAAATTAGGCAAGACACTCTCGTATGTTGTTCAGTGAGGTAGTCACCAACTACTACAAGAAGTCAACGCATCAAAAACCCAGCCAACAACAGATGAACAATGATTTAATTATATAGTTGTATGTCAATGCAAATACAATATTTTTGTTTTGCTTTGAGAACAATGATATTGTCAAATGCTTTGTACCTTTAAAGAATCAAAAGTAATAAAGATGTTATTTTTATCTCTTTCAAGTAATTTTGGGCGTTTAACGTCCTTATAACAACAATAACCACAAGAAAGCGGATGGCAAGGAGAGAAGCCGTAAAAACCAGAGGAAAGAAACGATACACATGAAAGAAAGCAAAATGGCGTGATACTAAGGGCTGTTTTCGGCCATTGGATATGTGATATTGCTTTTGACATCACAAAAATACTCGGATTAAATAGAAACTCGATATCAAAAGAGATCAGCTGTTTTTCCTAATGATGTAAATTGATCTACATGTGCTCGTACATCGTTATATTTCCCCGTTAATCACTAGGAAAAGGGAAAGGCTAACAAATCGTTAATAAGCGATAGCTCCATGTGTGACAAACGGCTATGTGGAAGCTTTTCTGTAAGGTCTGATGTGTATGATACGGATCTCCTCCATATTATCGTTGTTCTTTAAATGTTCTTTATATTACATACAGCTAAAACGATAGTTGGAATCTTTTATTTTAACATTTGAAACGTTTATATTTTAAATCAATGTGTACTATGGGATTTGGAATGACAGATACGCGTTAATATACTGGATTGTTCCGTCGCTCTGCCTCTGTTCTTACTTTGAGAATATAACATAAACGGGACCTAGTTCAAATTTCTCGCTTCCTTCAGTGACGAAATTCCAGTCATAGCTGGCTCGTTTTTTTATCAACTTAGAGCTAGAATTACATTGTAAACAATGTTGCCGTGAGCGTAAAATAGCTTTAACATCTACGTTCAAGAAATAGATTTCACTAGAATACCTTATTTTGTTATCCCAACTGACTCCGTTGTAACGATTTGATTAAGCTGTTCATAATTAAGTGTTTCAAAAATAGTAACCAAAAAAGTTAAAATTTGGTAACAAATAACTCGCTTACAATGTTTCAATATTTAAATGAGTTGAAATGTGTTTAAAATACGTATACAATAGCACTCTATTAGATCGAAGTAAAATATGCGTTATTCAGGTTTAAAAAATCAAACAAATTAGACAATAAAACTAAAGGAAACTAAATATGCAACATTTCTCACGCTCATCGATTGTCTAGAAATTAGACATACGGAACTGTGGTAGGGAGCCTGATTGAGGTGAAAGGTTTTCCAACATCTAACTTCGCAGTGTTAACATATGTTAAGTATCCTAAAGTAACAACCCGATTGTTAACCGCGAGACCCCTTAAATTGATCTTCTGATCATGTGTCACCAATATTAGCTTCAAGAGTAACATTAAAATGACCACATGGTCGTTAACCGTGGGGTCTTCTGGGTTTTTTTTAAATAATACTTTATGATTGCAAACTGATCTCGTGATCGTAACTCGCGATTAAAAATCTTCATTTATTAAATCTTTCTTTTTACCAATAACTATATATACTAATACATTCACAAAGATTCATTTTTTCTGAAAGGAACAATATTAAGTTGAAAGTCATACTGTTATAAAACGGCTGGCAACTCACATTGTTCCACAATGAGAGCTCACTTGTGAATTGAAAGTACGAACATGTTTCGCCGCGTGACACATTGACATTTGCATACCATGTTTGTCTGTGTCCATAAAAGACTCCCTTTTGAAAACCCAGCGTTTATACGTTTCCCTCTGGTACGTTCTCTTATCGTGTTATTTAGTCTGGGCATGAGTGGACTAACTGACAACCTCTTGGATTGGTGAAATGTAATGCATTGTTCTTGTAATAACGTTAGGAATCATAAAACAATGCACGTGTTTAGGGAGAAGGACTTCAACGTCCATTGCAAAGCCTGCAGGGGAAGTCTCCTTTCATTTGTGTAAATTAGTTTTGTAATATCCGCAGTTGTATTTAGACATCCGCTTTCAGAAAAATGCCTGGTTCTATTGTTTCCTTTTCTCTCTTGATAATAGCTTTATTTCAAACACGTAACGATTGATAATTTATTTACTGTTTATTGTGCTTTAAGCAGCAATTTACGTTTAAAAAAATATATTTGTTGTGTTTGATCTTTTCATCTGATCACTCAGCCCTAGACTATTCATAACAACCACACTGCGTGTATAATATATACTAATCTGGTGGCCTTGTCTCTTTAAATACATGACCAAACAAAAGAACACAGGAATAGGTTTGATTTTAGTTTTGTGTTCTCAATATTCTCCATCCTTATCTCCGTACGATGCACAGTAATATGTTCCTAAACATTGTTTGTGAGTTTCCTACTTCAAGAACTATGCATCGAACACATGCAATTTCTGAACTGAAATGCATGATTATGGGGTTTAAAACCCCGCCCTAACTCCGGCTTACGCAGGAACCTTCTCGTTAGATAAATACTTATTTTAAACATCTTTAAAATCTTTTATGAATGTTCATTTGATTGCTAAAAGTATGTACTGTATTGCTTTGTTTTAAGGCGCATCGACAGTTTAAGTCATTTAGGGGCAAACAACACCATATCGTTCGTCTCCATTGAACTGAATTACAATAAGGTTTGACTACTTCAGTATACAAAATGGAAAGAAAAAAAAAGAAGAAAAACCGACAGTATAAATTGAAGGATTGGTAGATGGTACATGTACCTCCTTTCCATAATTCCATTTATCAATTCATCTGCGTTAGTTATATATGTGCTTCTTTCAATAATTGCATGCAATTGAATGTTAGCACAAAAACTAAAAAGAAACGGCTTTCAATATATCTCCTACATGTAAGCAGGTTAGAAGAAGGTGTTTTTAAAATAAGCAGTGATGTCTGAAACAAAATTAGATTTTTCAAAACTTTCCTTTGGGGTTAACAAATGCAGATTTTTTAAAGTACCGATTAAGGTTATTTCAGCTTCATCTTAATGACATTTAATATAGATGTTCACAAGCTACATCTACATCTAATAGAAGGCATTTAGAAATTTCTCCTTTATTCGGTAGACCGCAATTTGGTTTTATAGTCACTTGACAGTGATAAATTATTTACAATATCTTCGTTATCAATCACGTTAAGAACTGAATCTTGTTTTCTTTTTTTATCAAAATCTAGAGAATATTGTTTTTCAACAGTTGTTTTCCCTGGCGTGTCTAACATATTAACATATCGAAAACAATTATTTTCAGTAAAAAACGTTTTCAGTGTAACCGTTTCTGCAAAAAAAACCAGAACGAATATTGCTCGGATGCCCCGTGTAGCACTAAAAGATTGATCACAGACAGAAATTGAGAAACCATATATAAATATATATCAATAAATAAAAACAACATCTGCGTAGTTACATTTCTTGGCGTTACTACCGGATATTTAGTCTAAATTTGGCGATTTTTTAAATGAAATAATTTCCCTCTAGGCTGAATAGAAGCGTATTATTGATCTTTCGTTGAGCTATGTAGATCAACATCTCGGTAAATAACACACTTCTTTCTGCTTATAACAGAGTTACCTTAAATTAAGATCCTTCCTATTAACTCAAATGTAAACTGTAAACGAGGCTGTTTCTCGCAGATCCTAATAGTATGCGGGTTTACGAAAAGGCGAAAGGGGGATTGTGAAACAGACTAATATGTATCAATCTGGTATAATATCGAAAACTGAAAACTCTTGAAAATAACATTCAGCATTTTGAAACGAATGTTTTTTATCTGGAATTCATTGTATTGTACAAAGAGTGATATTTGTATTGACATTAACAAATCTATATTAAAGTAGCATTCCGTCGTTGAAATGAGTTTATGCTATTAAACAAATGTAAACGGGAATCTTGATTTTTTCTCAACTAGTAAAATTTATAAACTTTATCTGATACGACACACAAAGCCCAAAGATAACCAATAGTTCTTCAAAATAAAAGTTTTTGAAAATGTCACTTTGACCCGAAATGCAAAAATTAATCGGCGCCAACGACTATCAATACCAGCATGCGCAGACAATTCACGAACAGAGACGAAAATGGCGTACTGGGCTCCCCGAGTTAGCGATTACCTAATTGGACAATCGGAAAGACAATCAGGACACGACAAGTTAGTGAATGTCACTAGAATCGTATACATGTCCGCAACTAGTTGGAAAGATGAAAGAGAGTGAAGTAGGCCGCGTCAGTCGTGTTGGACGAGGAATTCGCATTGCTTCTGGTAAGTTCTGCGGAATATACATTATACTTATAGTCGACTCACCAAACGACAATAGAGGATTGAACAAGTATAGTTTGTATTTGTATTTGTTTTGTATCTCGCCATTTCCTTCATTACCATTCATGTACACATCAGTCTGTAAACACGGCACAAGTTTGCGCCCTTTGGTGCTCATATTAATGCGACTTTGTGCACGAGAAAGATAAAGTTTGTAATATTTTAGAGTTTTTTTTAGTATTCGTAACTCATTTACTAGTTATGCATGTTACCATAGCAATGGTAATAGTTGTAAAACGGACTGTTATTGGGGTTTATCATCACAACAAAAACGGTAAACCTACCACGCTAGGATTAGCTTTACCAATTCGATGTGATTTTTACCGAAGAGATGTAATTTTTGGCGAACTGATGTGTCTACGGTTGTCTGTGGTGTCATGTTGTAGCTAAATGAAGCGTAGGAGGCGAGGCTGAATATCCCAGTGCGGTTTATAGCAGCCGGGTTTTGCCGGTTTTCTGTACAAATATGATATTTATTCCATCAAGCTAAACATACATATGAGTGTTAGCTTCTGTACAACACACATCTAATGTTCGAAAGAAGAAATGCCCCTTTAACTAAAATGAATCCAGAATATCTGCATTTTCATGGAAATAGTCATCATTTATGATGTTTAAACGATTTAATCAAGAGTCTTATTGGTATGTTGTTTTCTGTGCCATTGTTGTTTGTTTCTGTACCATTGTTGTTTGTTTCTGTGCCATTGTTGTTTGTTTCTGTACCATTGTTGTTTGTTTTCTGTGCCATTGTTGTTTGTTTTCTGTGCCATTGTTGTTTGTGCGTTATCAAATGTCGGCCACTGCCACACAATTTTTCAGTTCAACGTTTGTCCCAATCACAAAGAGTCAAATATATAGCAGATAGAACCTCCGATAACATGACATGTATATACTTAGATCTCATACAGTGGAGAACGTCCCTACATACGTACATGTATATCCCATCTGGAGCCTTGTCCTAGCCACGCTGTCGCTTAGGTGAAGTTAAATGTAACAATATTGTCAATTTACATTAGGTCTGGTTATGCTTTACACACCCCTTTTTAATATCTATGTAAACTTCTTGAAAAGTGTATTAAGGTTGTCTCTGACCAGCCAACGTGTTCGATTAAAAACCGACATGCGCTGGAAACCAGGCCAACATAACTGACGATACGCACAGAAGGAAACATATGTCTGTACAAGTGTCAAGGAGCACGCAAGACAACGCACGCCATGCAGAGGGTTGCACAAGAGTGCCATAGTGCTATCCCACACCCAAGCAGACGGTTGACCATGCCATGCGGTTAAACAATGAGGCAGCATCATTGCCTCGACTCCCTGAACACCTAACCCTATTCAAAGGTCTCGATGCCAATCTTTACCTTTAGTAGTATTCCTAGTTAC
This sequence comes from Pecten maximus, assembly GCF_902652985.1. Lineage (NCBI taxonomy): Eukaryota > Metazoa > Mollusca > Bivalvia > Pectinida > Pectinidae > Pecten > Pecten maximus. Next base: position 17,542,062 of record NC_047032.1, on the reverse strand, counting down.
ATGTATATTGTGTTGTCATTGTTGCCATACAGCACAACGGAGATCATATTGTAGTATCACCGTATGGTTTAACGTATGAAATATTGGGGTAAAAAAAATACAAAAAAATAACATAATAATTCAAACTCAAAATCATTTTAAACTCAGGAAAAACATGGAGTAAAATATGGATTTGCAAAGAGTCTCGTGAAAAGTGCAAGGATAAGAAGACCAGGTGTTCAGAGAGAGAGTAAGCGTCTTTTGCTTCACCGACGACACCCGTCATTAACATCTAGGTGAAAATCGTTGCCACAACGTCCTATACGTGAAGCTTGACGTAACACAAGCTAAGAAAATAGTTTAACTTTCATTCTTATATTTGGAATATGATGATAACATGTATTTAGGGCAGTTGAAACATATGCCGGTTTTAGAGTTACAACGAAAAGCATTATAAGTATAATACAGTATAACATGACAAACAAAAAATAAAGATATAAAAATTAAATAAATAATGAAGAGACGTGGGTCCTAGCATTTTAATGTTTTCAGTAAAAGCTGTTCCTAAGCGAACGCACCAATATTGAGCCTCGTTCTGTTTCCCATGTTTCTTGTTGATTTTTATGAGACTCATTCAGGTATGTTGGCTGATATATGCCATTTCGTCTTTTCGCCCCGCAGGGCGAGATAGCGAAGATTATTATTTTTTCGACCCGCGGGGCGACAGAACGAAGATCATCGTCTTTTCGCAGCGAGATAGCGATGATTTTCGTCTTTTCGCCCCGCGGGGCGAAAGAACGAAGATAATCGTATTTTCGTCCCGCGGGGCACAATATCGCTGATTAGCTGGGCGAAATACGATAAACAGCGGGGCAAAGTATTTCGGGTCGCTAAACAGCGACCTTAAAATTTCGTTATTTCGCGTTACTTTTTTTTCGTTATTTCGTTCTGTCGGTGCGAAAAGGTGATGATTAGCGGGGCGAAATAACGAAATAGCACTTATCAGCCACAGAATTCAGGAAACAAATGGTCCATTGTGACTAAATATCATAACAATGTCATATCGATGACGGGATCGATCATAAATATCATCAGCGATAATGACACGAGTGACAATATTTGGTTTGGTTTGTTTTTGTTTAACGTCTTATTAACAGCCAGGTTCATTTAAGGGCGTGCCAGGTTTTGGAAGTGGAGGAAAGCCGGAGTACCCGGAGAAAAACCACCGGCCTACGGTTAGTACCTGGCAACTGCCCCAAGTAGGTTTCGAACTCGCAACCTAGAGGTGGAGGGCTAGTGTTAAAGTGTCGGGACACCTTAACCACTCGTCCACCGCGAGTGACAATGCAAAAGAAAAATTACCATAATGAGTTTTCCAGATAATTCCAGAATTCCTGAAATAACGAAGTGATTTCATTGTCCCCATCAATCGTTATACGCAAAATTAACTACAATCGGAATTAAAATAACAGCAAAAACGTACGTTTAATCAGCATCTTGCAATAAGGGAATTTTCGGCGAATTCCGTCAAATTTGTTACAGCAAATCAAGAAGTATGATTGGCGCCTGTCAGAACTAAATTCCATACAGTAGACTCGTTATTTTTCCCGTATCAAATATTTCAAAGCTCTCATTATTTAGGATATCCGGACCGTTATGCATATTCTATTTCGTTTATCGTACAAATTTACATATATGCAGAATAAAATATATATATTTCATATAACAATTCGGAATTTAACGTATGCTAATCAAATATATTCCAAGAATCAATAATGAATCGAAAAACAGTACGAATCAGGTATGGACTTTAAAATTGTGTATTCAGAGTAATTCAATTTGAATTTCAAATAATCACTGAGTAAAATCATATGACGCAATAGAAGACAATACTGCCATACATACTCCGTTATCTTTACAGTATAATGTGATGTAACAATGCCAATAAATATGTAGATTAAGTATGGCAGACACAATAATTAAAGTCATGTATATCAAAATCTGGCACATTCCCTAATATAGCAAGTACTAGGCGACACACACACACACACACCAGACATTTTATATTTACAAGAACACGGGGACACTAGCTACACACTTCGATATTGACGAATTTAATACATCTTCAGTAACACAAACCTTAAACCTTAATTAGTAAATTTATTACTGGACAGAGGTAATGGAAGGATGTGTAAGATTAATGGTTTCTACATCAAAGACAAACTTCTTGAGATTCGGTAACCAATATAAACATTTAACTTAATGACAGTATATTGACTACTAATAAGATCCAATTATGTTTCTTTGTATTATTTTACAATAACCAGCTTCGACAGAAATACAAGATGAAATATGTAATTAACATTTTGATCGTTTGTTGCTGATAGTAAATCACCATTGGTACTATGACACGTAGATATTAGTGTTAAGGTTGGTTTTTTTATTGAAGTTCTTAATTACTTAATTTTAAATCTGATTTTTTTTTCTTTAAAATTTCAGATAACAGGGCACTTTTTTCGCCATATTGATCTACGTTATTTAATTGTATGCTGACTCACGTAAACAGAGCATAGCTTTGCTATAACCATTCAGGTGATCCTGATTTTTGAAAAGTCTTCTATGAAAATGATTTTAAGTAATTCCTAAAGCTTGAGTAATTTATCCCAGAATTGTTTCACATAATCTGTAATCTAAATATAATGCTTTGTTTTCATTACATTGCTTTGTCGCTCAAATTGCATTTGTATTAGTAATAATCTAATCTATCAGCCAAATAGTTATATAATACAGAGGTTCAGTTGCGATATTGTTCGCATATCGATCACGGTGGCACACGTCAGCGGTTAGTGCCTAAGATGGTATTTGCTGTCGCAATATTTTGTACTGAAGATTCTCAAATATTGTAGAAATTGCCTTTATTCTCTCAATTTCTAAACTGGACGTGCATTGTTTAAAACCGTATTGTTATTCCGTAGCTCAATTAAATAATCTAATGTCGAGCATAAAATTTTGTGTTTTTGCTGTGATCATAAAAAAAACATTTAAAAATTGCGACTTGAGGCTTTGAGAACAAATAGTTCGTTGTGTTCATCAGAGTTTTGTAATCATATATTAAACACTGAATACTGTGTTATGATCCTCCTCCGCTGGACATTCATTGTACAATTACCGAAATTATCGGAGATCAGCGACACACTTCACAACATTATTATCTATATTTCAGTGATGGAACCTTCAATTTGATAACAGCAGTTACATGCGTTAATCTAGGTTAATTGGAATTAGATATATAACGTCGCCTTAACACGTTAACACCTCAGAGTCACTGACGAGTTCCGCGAGGACGAAAACCCCCATGATGCGGATGGAATTATTTTCTTGCTATATCCAACTCTTAACCTATATTAAAAAGGCTCTCATAACATTTGTCTTTTTACACTGCTTTGCTTTTTCTGTTATTTTTACAACGGCTGGTTTTTAAACTTTTCCTTCTACCGTTTTTCGTTTTCCCCCCGCTTGCCCTCTTTTCAAGGGCAACAGAATAAAAGAGGAATTATCATTGAGCAGCCGTGTAGCTACCGCTTCAGTGTATCTAGCTACCGCTTCAGTGTATATAGCTCTGTACCACAAACCATGCCTGCGCCTGGAATTAATTATATAACTCAAGTAGTTGTTATATGCTGGATAGACAACCACCCACACTTAATCATTGTCAATGTTCGTATTTTCTTCTGTACTACAGTGTAAAGTGGCTGCACGATATAATATGCAATTTTCTGCAGGATAAAAGTGCAGGATACTCTGCAAAGAAGGTTGCTTTCAAAGGATTTCAATTATTTGGATGGATAGTACTTTGATAAAGAAGTAACAACCGGTACAAAGAAAACAATGATGGAAATATTTTAGTGGTGTTTTAATCCGTTTTACAATTTTCGTAACAAACGATATACCTTAGACATTTTGGTTTAAACCTACATACATCGATAAATACTACCCTAACAGTACGGCAATAATACAATACATTAATTAAGAATTTAAGTGACCTCCTGGTGATTTATAAAAAAAAATTTAAAAAAAGTTAAATATGGTATCGATATTTGTTTCGTAGATCGATAAGCGATACATCAAACGTCCTTTGAAATAACCACCAGAAAGACACTAGTATCACAATATTTACTGTCGATATTTTTAGTTTTGATCAATCACAAATTGAAAAACTCACTGGTTAAATTGGATGGTATCGTTTCGTTTTTACATGCTCTTTAACATCCAACAAACAAAAACAAATGCATAAACAAAAATAGTTCAATATAATGATAAAAAAAGTATGTGTTTTCTCAAAAGAGTACAGAAATGGCTTTCGTAACTTTATTGTGTTACTTAAATAGAACCAGAGTGGAAATTGCGTTAATTTTAAGCATCTGCACAACTCCTATAAAATATGTGGAAATAATGAGTACATTTTGGTACTTTTCAATGCTTTGCCAAAACCACCATTCTCATCGATTCTAGCTACGACCACAAATACACGGACAAAGTAAGAGTTGGAGTAATATGCGCGATTCCTTAGGGAGAGACCACCTCCGTGCTTCCATCCGGACCAAAAAGAGTGATAAATATAAGTTAACATAATTTGTTACGCAATTGTTGTAAAAAAACTTACAAGTTTACATTTACAACAAAAACACTAAAAACATAAATATGCACCATTCGTGTCAGGCAGTACACAAACAGTAGTGTAAATAACATAAAAACAAGGAGACATAATCGGTATGTACGAGATGCAACCGAGTACTGCTATGTGTAGTTTATATAAATACATCGGGCAAAGGGATATGGTGCAACAGTAACTCTCGTGCTTAATGTATATATACAGAACACGTTTCCACTTGTGCGGTGACTGACTGTAGATATTTAAGCATTGAACTACTTTCAGTTGGCAGTTATGTGCTGATAATGCCAACTTGACACATGCAAATTTAGTGAAACGCTCTAGCATTTCAATGCTTACATTTATCCACTTGCGATTTTAAATCAAAGTCATTTAAATTAATTGAATTCAAGCTTTATCTTTCATTCCTGGTGTGAACATGTTAACGTCTCTACCATGTTGTTCTCTGTAAAAATGCGTAAGATAATAGAAAACCAGACAATAAAGATCAATGGACGGTCAGATTTACTGACATCAGATGTCAACCTAAAAGCTTAACACAAAGACGACATCCACTACAATAGTTAAAACAGGGTACATGGTTGATTAAAAAGAAGGAAATGAAATACATAAACAAGGCTCTTCTTACGAATTCCAGCATTTCCCAAGCTTACAGAATTGTATGTCCTATCATTAAAGCTATGAACATATACACTCATTAACAGAATGCAACGATATATAGCAAGATTAACCGATTTTCTCCATTGATGAAGTTCTAATGTCTAGTAGGATGGAAGTTTAGTATCTTGTTAATCAAATCTTCCCCTGAAGTGTTTTAATATAAAAGCAATATGTCGCCTTTGCCTGTTTTATCGAGTCTCCCTCGCTATTTCGATAGAGATGACACAGTTGCGCATGTCGTTTCATTGACGATTCTCGCTTTTTACACTACCCCACTTTCGGTTTTTCTTTATGTCTGATATCCACATATGTATGTTTATAGATTCAGAGCTTCTAAATCCGATGATCATGGTAACATGAAGTACTTGCCATGGCTTTAACAATGAGTTACAGATATTTAGTGGTAGATTCGTTAGGTAGGTACTAAGTAGGGACAAGTAAGTATAGGAATATTGAGCTATCAGTGATTTTTTTTATATCTTGTATTCAACAGAAGGTACTTATTTAATACAAGCAAAAGGTTAGGTATACAATGTACTAACATTTCAAAAACAGAATATTTAGATTTTCGTGTCACTGTTTCACGATATAAAAGCGAACAAGAACACCTTACCCGAGAAATGGTCAATCACCATGCATGACGTAGACAAATCGCGCCGTCTTTAGTTTGAATTATGGATTATATAACAATGAAAAATATTTAAACGGGGATTATTCTTTTCTTGAATAAATAAAAGATATCATATATCCTTATGCGATATGAAATCACGCTTGAGCGACGCTTGATGATAAACAGAGTGCATCCTAGTCGCCACCGCAGTTCTCATTATCAAAATGTGACTAAAACAGGATTTGACTAATATTTGTGTTGCGAGTATCGGCGATGAAATAGAAGACCAATGTTCTGAAGAACACCTAGTCTTCTCATCTTGTTCGTTTTGAAGGTCGGTCTTCATTCAAATCTCGATGTTTTGTTGGTAGTTTGATCTCGTTAAGAATTCCATTTTTGTTATAACGTTGGTATTTAGTACTTATCAATAATTATAAACAAATGATACTTTGTAGTTTTCAAAAATAAGGTCATGTCAACGCTTCGCAACATGAGATGGTACTACTCCTAACATGGTTACATTATATTATCAGCCTACAGCAGATACTTACCGAAAACCTATTTCAAGAAAAAAACATCATGCAGAGAATGTCTTTTAGGTTGGGTTTAAGAATTATAACAGGTGCCCCTATTGTATTATTTGTCAGAAGCGAATTAACATAGCTCTCTTGACACTACTTCACGTTTTGATTTACGGGGATTGTGAGCTTGTGATTATTTTGCCGTAATGACCCTTTGTTTTCAGCTCCAGTTGTGTTTTTGTTTAGCAATGATCCATAAATATATTTTGGGTTTCAACCGGGAAAATGCTTTTTTTTTTTTTTTCTTTCTAGTGAACTAGAGTAAACTAAATTAAACTAAACTACATCTAGCGTATAAAATAGTGTTAATTATCATGGAATTCAAGGAACCTGTACGTCTAAAAAAGTATTATGTGAAGAGGAATGGATAATATGCATCTCTGCTTCGAAATTGAATTTCTTATTTGAGTGAAAACCTACTTGTACAGGTTAACGATTGCTTTTCAAGAATGAAAGTATGAAATACATATTTTCTTCTTACAGACATAAACATTTACCCTTTAGAAGTCAACAGCATTGCCCTATATTTGGGCTCATAACGTTGATATTTTCGCAAGCCTGCAGCATTTTACAATAACGCACATTACTTCGGCTATTTTGATGAACACTTCGAGATTCTTAACTTAATTTTTTCCGTGAAATATGATCACATTGAGTGACAAGTTACAGTCGTAAAGATTGATTGTCTGTCGGTCAGTCGTAAATTTCTGTGTACTGTCTCCGTTGCGGCCGTCCGAGAACGCCTTACAGCTATTCACTACAGACGTTAAGAGAGAATAAACCATGTTACAAGTCATTGTAGTGCAAGGAATACGCAGACAAAGCAAAACAGAAATAGGTTGTTGCTTTTAATTTCCCGATTGGCTTCAGGTTGCTTTTCTCGGTATGTTTTCATTGTGTAACAATTCTGTAGATAATTAGAACTTCGAACAGAACACTAGGGTTCTATTGGAATGTGGAGATTCTTTGTTGTTTATGTGCAACACATTACATTGAGCAATTTCTGTGGAGGTTGTAATCATAAGAGCACTTAATAAAATGACACACGCTTCTCCCTACATAAATTTCACAATGAATCACTTACTGGGTAGAATATACTATGTACAGTTCTTGTCCAATAGAATATTTGTATGGAGTGTTTTCATCTTGTTCTATATTGCCAAGTCGGAAGCGATAATTTTACCTGCTACCAAATTGCATGATCGGAAGAGGCGACGAAATTCTGGATCCTATCTTTTCTTTTCTTTCCTAACAACTGTCTTCTTCTTATTGCCTCCCTTGACACCGGGGTCTAGCTGAGCATTCGTACCTGCGATAAAGGCGCTATGTTCTTTCCTCTGGCCGAGACATACATGAATCAATAAAAATGATAGTTGTTACTCCTGCTTCACATTCGGCTCTTTTAAAAGAGGAAACTATTAGACAAAGATAATGCCGATATTGTAATTTCAACGAAGTACATTTATTCTTCTATTTATCATGTGTTCTAATTAAAAATCAATTGTACATAAAAAAGGCTTCTGAAACATTTTATGAGAAAATGGAGATCTCTGGACAAGTTCCAAGACATGAAATTATATTGAAAGAATCATTTCGCTATTCGATTTCACATTTGCCCCCTTTTTAAGACTTTCCGGGGAGAAATAGATTATCGACGTTTGTTGTAATGTACGTCGAGTTTCTATTTTACGATGGTAACATTATCAAGTCAGGGAATCGAACAGAACTTGTGACGTCAGGGCTGGAGCATGTAGTAAAATCCTTATAGGTGATATCTCTGGTAAAAAGTGGTATATGTTATACCACCTAGGTGAACCACGAGTCACGAAGACCTATAATATTTAGTTGTATTGTCTGCGTTTCTCCTCCATTGCTTCCTAAGCCACCAACCAGTGCTCGTTCACTTTCCACTTCGCTAAAACTATTTCAATTCAATTAAATATATCTTCAAGTGTAGAAAGAGTTTTTTTATTTTTATTAAATTGCCATCTTTATGGAATTTCCTTCAACTTAAATAAATAATTTCACATTTCTTACCATATCTACACATGTAGGTGTGATATTCCTATGTAACGTATGATTCATCAACCAAATGGATCAAATGCTAAGCGGGCCATTTTTCCTGTACTTTACTAGTACTAATATTAAGATTTTTTAAACGGATTGAAATGGTTAAATTGTGTTCTAAAACAGAAGATGCTTATTCTCCTAAAATGCTTCGTCTTTTCTCCTAGAATTCTTGTAATAATTTCCGTCTTAATCGATTTTTTGTAACCCTTGGTAACCACTAAATCACATGTATTTTATTAATACTTTGGTGTTAACAATGCTTTGATAAAAAACATTAAACGAATGTACATATCAAAGGTATTGCAGATCAAATGTAGGTTATTTTGTTGTCATTAATAGGAAGGTAGTGTGACGGAATTATTTATAAGTCAACCATACCTTAACCAGTATTAATACATTCTCAGACGTGTTTTCAATGCTTCAAAATGAGCTTAAGATAAAACAGGAAACATTAGATCAGTGTAATTAATGCGGGTTTCATTGCGGTATTAGGTTCATTGCGTAGTCAAATAACGACATAACGCTATTCCATTCCACGCTCCAAGGTGTCATTTAGAGCTAACTTAGCACAAATGACATAAAAAATTATTTAAAATCCTACATATTTTTTTCGTAAATCGGTTGTTGTTATTTTATTGTTGCAAATGCACATCAATAACACTTTTTTTTATCATTTTAGAAGATTTTATTACAGATTTGTATCGTTGTATAAATTTAGACGTTGAAGCTGGTGAGCAAAGTTAAAAAGATGTTTTAATCTTTAAGGGATTTGTTTAGGATTACACTGGAACAGTAGGCGTATACTGTACATTGTTTTAATTATTCAGTACTAGTTTAGTCATAATTAGGTCACTACAATCGTTCATAGTCGCAGTACCACACACTTATTAAGGCGGACTCGAACGCGTAACCGAATCAAAGAAACAGCGTAAATGGCTCATCCATAATTGGGTTCGAAATTTTTGGGGAAAATATGCAGAACTTAAAAAAGCCTGTTTATAATTTAGTTGAATACTTTTACGGTAACAATCGTTGAAAAATAAAATCACATATGATGTATGAACGTTTTTAGTGTCGTTTGTTTTAATTAAAATATTTTTTTGTTTTCCGGAACGTTAATACAGTTCTCATTCTTGTAAGCAAATTTTTCTCTATATAAATATTGTCCCAGAACCCTATTTTTCTCTATGTATTTACAAGGAAGTACTTTGATTACAATGCTCGGCCATAATGGCGCCTGCGTAAAGAAAAATGGCGTCGATAACCGGGAGTGTAGGCGTTTAAAACGTTACGGACACCGGTAAGCAAGCCCAAAGGATGATTATGTTCTTGTATCTTAAGACGGATAACGATATGTCATAAACTAAATATCTGACATGCTGAGTGTAAAGTGAGTGTGCTCAACAACGCTCCAAACCTATTTAGACCCAATACAAAGATTGGGATAGTATGGTATTTGTTCTATGACAAAATGGTTACCGCAACCATGTAATTTGAAAATTCAATTTCGCATAAATGCATAGATAAACAGAACCCCTTATTGTCTGAGTGAAAAAAACACAGAACGATTCGGATGTTGGTTGCAACTGTTTGAAATCTGACCATCTCATTATCAAGAAGGAAAAAAACACTTGTTTCCATTTTTTTCTGCTGGTTACGCTGGCAAAATGCTTATGCAGTATCGACAATGCAGCAGTCCGACAGTATGCTGTTCATAGAGCACAATATACCATCTTACCATTGTCAAAATGCAGAAAATACTAGTGTAATTGTAAGTCTATACATGTGTCTCAAACAAATCCTGACTTATGTGCAGTAATGACTAAACATTTTATGCTTGTTTCTTTTTCTTTAAAAATATTAATTTGCTGAAAATTATATGTCTATATTATGTTCGTTTTTAATCTATGAAACTTGTCAAATGATATGGCCTGACCTATTATATATCGTTTTCGTGTTTTAATCCATAACTGTGTTCTTGTGTTTATCTAAAAACATTACATATATTTCATATGGTATTATTTTCCCCAAAACAACATATAACGACCTATTTAATATTGATTCCCTCATGCAATTTACTTTTGTTTATATTTTCCATTTGATTGATCGATTTTAGATTAGAATTATAGTTTCGTTATCATGTCGGTATACTTTATTGTTAATAAAGGTCATGAAAGGTTAAATAAAAGTGCCGTTAGTGCTAAGCTGAAATGTTTTTCCGCTTTAATGGCGTATGGGCATGCTAGCTAAAATAATAAGGAGAGTGCATTCTGTCTGTTGAAATGTTGTTACAGACAAAAATAACGTCACAATAACAGTGTGCTGCTTATATTATACATATAACATAACGGGTTTGTCTAAAATGAATCTTGACCTTCCTGAAATGAGCGAATCTGATAAGAAACAGAACTGGCATGACAGATATGGTAGATATTATATCTACATTAACGGACAGATTCCTGGATTTGGTGAATCATTTCGCAGGCGTCGGAAATATCAGTTTCAAATTGGTTTCACAGGAAAGTGTCTCCGTTATCCGCGCTTCAAAATTTACCAAGCTGATAAGGAAGGGGTATAAAACACAAGAGACAAATACGATCAGCGTCAAAAAGTGGTTTTCCATCGTTATAGATTAGTTCACTTAATGCTTTGTTAAAACTGACAAATGGAAAATTTAAATTTTCAACGCCATTTTTTTTAAGTTCGGTCACTGACATTTTTAAGGAATCCATTTCTTCTTACCTCATAAGCACATATATGTTCAATCAAGGCACATGCTTCGGATTTCCGAGTCAAAATCAAATTCTAAACATCGTTTAAATGGATTTCTGGAAATATTTCTACCATTTCTACCGAAAATTATTTGTTAAGTCAGTTATATTAATCTTATTCATTTATTAAACGAAAAATCGATTAGAAGTATAATTCGACAGTTCATATTTACGAACCGTATGCAAATATTTTTACTTTGAGCTAGGATATCGGTCTTACTACATTCGGTGTCGCTATTGTATTTATAGGTGATAAGTATTTGACTACTCGGTGAATCAGCCACAGTTTTCACAGTATCATGTGGTTACTGATTTGCTATTTGTGATTTGAATCTATATACATATTTTATAATGTGATATGTAATAGTGTTGTACCTTTTAATGTCCCCACCATGAAATGGGGAGCTTAGTGTTACCAATATCCGTCCCGTGTTGTCGTTCCCCGTCCCGATGCAATGTAACTAGCTAATCTCAGGCACTGCTAATTCCTGACCAAACTGTGTTTCGAGAAAAAGGAAAATTCACTACTCTTTTCCTTGGGGATTTTTCTCTGCGGCAGTTATACTTTTTAACCACCAAATAAAATAACATAATCTAGTGGGCGTATCCTTGCAAAACACCAAACAAAATGAATAAAACAAATGCATATTTTATTTCAAACAATTGTATCTTATCATTTATGACAATATCTAAATTGTGTACCTCTAGGTGATACATATATGTGTAGCCGCAAGCGCGTGACACCATAATTGTCAATCACGATCTGACAGTGACATTCTGTTTCCACTGCAGAGACTGCTACAGAAAAGCGTCTATATATTTATCATCAATTTCCTGGAGGCAGATGGTCGTAGACCTTCTTAAGTGGTCACAATATTGCGCCTAATGTAGTAGTCTAATTATCTACGGCGGGCGTATTCGTCATAGCCACTTCCCGAAATGACGTTCATAAACTTATAACCCCAGAAACGTCCTTCGATCAATGATTTTACCTTTGAAGCACTCGGAAAATGTTGAATGGGACCACCGCCTTATCATGTTTTGTCAATGGTGCAGTTCTCGGAAATATCTATAAAGTGGTGTTTTCGTTGGAAATTTGGGTTAAACAAGTCATTATGTTGTATGTCTACATTATGCATTGCAATTTATTGATGAGATACTAATTTAACACCAGTTCTATAAACAAAAAAACATACCAAGTACAGAGAAAGCTGGAATTACGTTAAGCTGTCATTTCGAATTGGCGCCGTCTTATTTTTGAAGCGTTACGTCATAAGGAGGCGACGTCTAATTTATTCTACCGATTCCTGCGCTTTTTTCGACGCAAATATCTGTTTCTATGTTTGTTCTCTTTTTGAAAATAAAATAGCCAACTCAATTATTTGACAGATTAAATCGATATTCCTACCGGTGCTTTGCACTCTTGAAAACTATTGATATTCTTAAATACCCTTGACATGCACGTGCATGTTATATTTAGCAATGGCAGATCCTCTTTTTATTCTCTTTCAGTATACATTCTAATTAGAATTAGGGTATGGATGTTCTGAAGTGAAATAACAACTTGAGCAAAGCATAACATTTTTGCAACCCTTTCAAATTCATGAATGATAGTTCAGTGTCATTCTGATATCGTTGTCGCTTATTCAAGAGAATTTGTTTCCTTGTGATAGCGCAAAATAAATGGAGGAAGTTCTTAACTGTTTACACTTCAATCGAACACAAACAGTCTTAGTTGGTTCTTCAGCCTGCATTGCACATCAATCACTTTTTACAGATTTTGAATGAAGACATATCGAAATTGCAATGAGAAAATCAATCGGGTTGTCTGTACTCACGGAGAATATACGACCTTATGTTTAAATTACGTAAGCTTAGAAAGAGATTTTTTTAATAAGAAAACAAAATCGCAATAAGTCTGAAATACTTCGAAAGTAATAAAGATATTTAGTAGAACTGACATTATTCCATTACATTTCAGATGTAACCACAGCCCCCAAAACATTGATGTCGGTTTCAGCACCGCCACGTAACGCTCCCTAACCGTGTGGGTTTTGTGTTTTTCGTGAAGCTGAGAAACGGGGCGGTCTGTGTTGTTTTGGTTGTGTCCATGTGAACGACAAAATAAAAAAAAAATGCTCTGGGTGGCATTTGACGGACACCCTTTTGTTGTTAAAAGAGGTATATGTAGTTACCAATTACTACAAGAAAGCCCCGTCTCAAATGATCCTGACTGTTCATGGAGCGATAAAGCCAGAAAATAAAAATTCGCAAAAATTCGCAAATACCATTCGATATCATGCATTTGTATTTATATCATTTTTATTTATCATTTCCTATATATATAATTTTGCAATGCCAACATATGTTTAATCAACGCCATGCGAGAATGACATCACTGTAAATCATTCGTCATGAAGACACGTATGGTGTTCTATATTAAATTATCAGGCCTGTTTAAAAATCTTCTAAGCAGTTCTAGAACAAAATTAACATTGGATGTTTCCCTATGGTTATACTAACATGACATGGTTATACGATTCCCTGTCTTGTCACACGAACAGCAAAACAAGTAAGGAACCTATAAGGAAACAAAACAGTGCTTACATATATATGACATGCATGTTTGTGACAGAAATATCGATACTAGTTTCACTTTAACAACTGTAAAAGCATATGTTAAAGATTGGTATTGTAATGCAATGCCTACTGTCGCAAATACTAAAATGAAGCGATAGGAATAGAGCACAAAGGACATGTATGAATGCCTTAGGTTGTAAATCAGACAACATATGGTGCGAAAGGGCCATTGGATACCTCTACGATTGCTTAACATGTAACATACAGTGAGAAAAAGCCAAGTAACAATCATGGCAGAGCGATGACCGGAGAACTTCTCTCTCTCTCTCTCTCTCCTGATTTTTGGGAATCGAATGGCATGAGATCCAAAAGGAAGGAAAGTTAGGAATTGAGACCGCTTTTGAAAACTAGAATTTCAAAACCTTTGAAAAAAGTTATTATTTTTTTAATATCGCAAACATTTGAACATTGAAAACATAAAACACCATTGTTTGTTTGCTTAACCTCTACAGATTTTGATAAAATGTAAATCTGGTATGCACGGTTGCAGCAAATACTCTATAGCATATATACCATTAATGATTAATACTAAATTGGCATCAATCATATTTTATCTTTCGTGTAAATTAATGGCTTTAACGTCCCTTTGTATGAAGTTTCCTTCAACATTGTAAAATATATTCCTTTAACGATTTTCTCAGGAGTCTTCGAATTCACCGGATGCAACCATAGCATACTTGTATGTTTATCGCAGAGTTACAAAAGAGGCCTCTGAATTGTATTTTTATTACAATGTACAAAGGTAAAATATAATTATAAATATTTGTTACGCTTTTCATGTGGGTGTATTTGATGTTTCCAATTCCGGGTTAATTGAATATCAACTGGTTATTACGACAGACGTTCTCCGAAAGAAATTGCTTCTGGTTTGACCAAAAACAGATATAAAAGTTGTACTCTACCATAAATGAATGTTAGCGACGTATACTAGTATTATACTAGTATTATAGACATGGTGCAGGGCAGTATTACATTGCATTTATTACGGTTGCTAGTTCTAAATATTTCAAAATGTTCAGATGTATCCCCAAAGTGCATTGTTTTCTTTGTTTACCAGCATTATCTCGCTTGTTCTTCCTGATTTTCAAGGCAGCCAATGCATATTGGAACCCAAGGGATATATTGAGCAATTAAAAACGAGTTGCTTTTCCCTTTACTTTATTATATATTTTTTGTTTTCTCCCCAAACCAAATTATCAATAGAACATGCAAAACCTAAATTGTTTTCAGTGTAATAATGCTCATTGGATTGTTCTGAAAGACACGCCACTGTTTGTCAGAACCGGAATCGGAGGCTCTCATGGGATTGTTTGTAATCTCCAACGACAGTCATGATTTTGCTACTAGCTATATATATAAGATCTAGTGTAACCCTTGTAAATGCTAGCCGCATTACAACACTCGGCTAGAGAGATATTCTCTTTAGCTCGATCGGTTAAGCGTGAGACTAGTAGCCAGAGGTCCTGTATCAAATCCCTAGCGGATGTAGTGATTTAAACTTAACAACCCAATGGACACATATTTCGGGAGTGATCGATGTGACGTCATAGGACCGAGTTCCTTTAAAGTACGTACACTGGCGACAACCTGATACTTCCTGGAACAAAAAACAGCCTCCGAACACATATACCATAAATTATAGTTAAATGGGAATACTATTAAATTGTAGGCGGCATCTTAATGCATTGATGAAAGCTTCGGCATTGAAATAGTGAACACATTTTTGCAGTAACGTAGGTGTGTTATTAAACTACTGTTAATAAAATGCAACGATAATCATATCAAATTATCAATTATCTAAATCAAATATGATTTTCAATCGTTAAATGTTTTTCCTACAATGTTAGGGTTGTGAGTCACCCATTAACATGTTTATTAATCGCGACGAAAACCAGATCACAAATATGTTATTATCTTAATATATTGCTGATCAAAACCGTGAGTTATTACACAAGTCAGTGAAAATTCAGTAGTACTTTGACCGTGACATTAATAACAATTATTCATCTTTTAATTGACAAGTTGTACGGGTATTGTCCAAAAAACAGTTTTGTAAAACGGATAGTGTATGTAGAGTAGAAATTGAGTTTGTATTTCATATGATATTTTATCAAACGAATAAAATAAATAAAAATAAACACTTAGATATTTATAGCAATTAAAGTCATCAGGTGGAGGCTTATTCAAATAGAGACGGCCATTTTGTCGCGTCATTCACGATTCATGATATCACGTGATTGATCATATTCTGTCCTTCGATTTCCATTCGAGCACCATTGAAAAACGCTCCGAGGTATATTACATTAGTACACATGTAATATATGCAGACGTACTATACGAGCGAATTCACTGGTTAACAGGACGATTTTGTGACAAACAAGAACAGGCATTGCTTGTATATTTTTCAGTAATAATGCAACTATCCATAATACATATAATAAAAGGTTCGTCAGGAGGCAAAAAGGTTAAACACTCGCCCTTCATCTCAGCGGCCGGGGATTGATAAGGAAGTCACATGCCCTACAACGTTGGTTTTTTTCAGCGTACTCAAGTTTCATATCACAGAAGGAAATTTCAGCCGCTCTAAACCCGATTAGAAATCAGGAAGTAATGTTTCGCAATAATTGTCGCAAATATAAATAAATAAGTGAACTCATAATTAGTTATAATCATTACTTGGACATAAAATATTTTGTGATGAGAGTTTGAGGAACGCCACCAAGATGATATTTTTTGTGATGAAAGTTTGAGGAACGCCACCAAGATGATCTTAGCAATAGAGGCAATCCCACATGTACAGAAGTTCTAATTTACTAGCAGGATGCCTATATTGATCCCATGTTTTATCTCATTTTAAACGTCTTAATTATGTATTTTTACAGCGAAGCGTATGATTCGGAGATGTAATATGAAATTACACATATTTTAATCATCAGTAACAACTCCCCCGCATTGCTAGTACAAAGTTCGGGCAAATAGTTTTCGTTCAATATTACATTTATTTTATAATACAGCCAAACATACAAAGGCGGGGTTACAAGCCGAGATTATCAAACGAAAATCAAATGTTTGATAATTTGGTTATTCCGAAATACTGTATTTTTCCTCCTGTGATTCCTCTCTAGAAAAACTTTGATTTGAGTTATGATTCAATATTACGGCTGTTTGATTCGACACAACACGGCCAAGGGGAAGTCTCATTATCTAATAAATTGTCATAGTTATGGCTGCTGGGGACATCAAACAGGAAACGTACTTACCAGTGTAACGATTTAGACAAGTTGTTAAGTCTCTATTACACATAGTCGATAATTATACTTGAGCTAACAGATGTCCTATAAGAATGCTGCATATTGACCTATGTATTATAGATTGATCACACAATAATAAGGTTTCAATTAAGGATAAAGGGAAGTGAGAGCCTAATATCTGTAGACACTGTCGTCATATGACTTTGATTCTGGTGTGATCCAATCCTCTGTAGATACCGTCGTCTTATGACCTTAGCTGTTGTGTGATCAAATCATCTGTAGACACTGTTGTCATATGACCTTCGCTGTTGTGTGATCCAGTCATACGTAGACACCGTCGTCATATGACCTTAGCTGGTGTGTGATCCAATCCTCTGTAGACACTGTTGTCATATGACCTTCGCTGTTGTGTGATCCAGTCATACGTAGACACCGTCGTCATATGACCTTAGCTGGTGTGTGATCCAATCCTCTGTAGACACTGTTGTCATATGACCTTCGCTGTTGTGTGATCCAGTCATACGTAGACACCGTCGTCATATGACCTTAGCTGGTGTGTGATCCAATCCTCTGTAGACACTGTTGTCAAATGACCTTCGCTGTTGTGTGATCCAGTCATACGTAGACACCGTCGTCATATGACCTTAGCTGGTGTGTGATCCAATCCTCTGTAGACACTGTTGTCATATGACCTTAGCTGGTGTGTGATCCAAACCTCTGTAGACACTGTTGTCATATGACCTTCGCTGTTGTGTGATCCAGTCATACGTAGACACCGTCGTCATATGACCTTAGCTGGTGTGTGATCCACATCTCTGTAGACACTGTTGCCATATTACACGTTGTACCTTAGCTGTTGTTAACCAACCTGGAGATACCGTCGTCGTGTGACTTTTTCTATTGTGAAACAGATAAAGTTATACAACCTTATCTATTGTGTGGCGTAATAATCTGTAGACATCGCCATATGACCTTAGCTGCCATATGTAGACATGATGATGTAGACACTTTCGTCATATGACCTTAGCTGTTATTTGAATCAATCATCTAACGACAATTTCTCCATGAGACCGTAACTGCTTTACCTAAGGCATGGTGCGGCGTTCCATGTGTAGACAGTCTCATCGTGCGACGTGAACTGTCTTTAGACATGTGTCATCATATGACTTTTTGTTACTTTATATCCCCACAATCTGCAATCATAATAGGTGATGACGTCGTCATATACCCTATACTGATTTGTCGTCGTAGAACTGCATGCTGACGAGAACCACAACGAACCGATTATCATGGTCCTTTAAGACTTTATAAGTTCACATTCCCGCAGATAAGAATCTTAAAGCAAAATTTTCATTGTCTGTACAAGAACAGGGAAAGAGAATAATTTTGTCTACGTTGAATCTTGACACAACAGCGCGTATTTGAGGTGCAGTTTCTTTTAAAATGTTTGAACTTGGTTTTATTTTCAAATTTAGAAACAGTTTAGGTCCCTAGTGTTTTTCTTTGTTCAAATATTATCTTTCACCTAATTTTTACTGCAGAGTTATAAGCGATAGGACAAGCATTGCCGTTTTATTGTATTGGTAAATTATATTGTCAATCCAGAGACTGGTCATAATCGTTACGCTGGTATCTATGGTTCGTATTTGATGTCTCCATCAGCTCGGACTATACCAGGTTATGTGATAATTAGGTATATATCATTGGTCGCGCCACTTAGTAAAATATCGTTATTTTAACGCATTACTCAAATTTAAGTGTGTCTAAAGAGACCATAAAGAAGGCAGAAAGTATATGGGATTTAGGTGCATCATCATCATCATCATCATCATCATCGTCGTCATCGTCGTCGTCGTCAATGTATTAAAATAGTTTCCGAAATAAACAGTGTAATACATTGCACAATAAGTATTAATTGATTACGTACATGCAAAACTTACATGTGTCTAGTGTCTAAATACAAGACAAATTCAAGATATTCATTTTCCTTGACCCATGTCTGACATCTTCCATAAGGCATTAACTGACCTTCAATGTCTGTTTTGATTACAAGCTTCAGTTTAATATACGACTGCAGCCGATTTTTCCATATGGCTCCCCTGCATTCTTAAGTGAGTTGGAAAATACGTAACATAATCCAATAAAGCTGGGAGCACATTTCTGAATGGTGCCGCCTTTCTGATACAAGAGCCTTTATTTTCCAATACATTATACAGTTGGTTAAATTCGCGTCCCAATTCGAACCATATTGAATTAATTAACTGATATGAAACATATTCTAAGTGGCGGAAAACCTGTTTATTAGCTTTTCAGGCTGTGCAGCGTTAATCACGAAAGGTTAGAATGTACGAAAGTACGTTTTGACCGAGAACACGTATACAATTAACTTCATAACACCACGGGAATATATATCGTAGGAACGGTGAACGCTTGTGCACTGGCAATATGCATTTTTCAATGTTATACCAGTATAATTGTTACAATATATATTTGTTTACTGTTTTATTTTCTAGATATTTTCATAAATATGATAAGGAACAGAAATACAATTCGGTTTGTTTTTTAGTCTCGCACTTGATTTCCGCAAACATGCACTTCTTAATTGTTGCTTAACTTTCGCTTTACTGGCTGTGTAGGGAAACACTGCCTGGTTAAAACCAGGATGCGAATTTTTGTATGACTGGATAGCTGAACATGATCCTTATGCTATCATGCTATCTGTCAAGGAAACATTCGAAAGAAGAGGACATGTTTTACCCAACTTTTCATATATAAGACGATGACACGGCTAAAAGCTAGGCGCCAGAAAATCGAGCAGTTTCCCCTGTTACGTCTACGTAGGGGACCATAAAAGAAAATGATTCATCTGCCATCTGCACAAGTCTACCTTTTTTCCCCCTTCATTATTCCATGGAGATTTTATTTCTGCATGCCCATCATGGAAGACGACAAGGCGACAAAGAGTGGGCGTCATCAAGACGGGGAGATTTGTCTGTGTCTTCTATTCAGCGGACCGTATAGAGACATCATCCCAAACTACTTTTTTTTCTTTATTCCTCCATGCTTACTGTTTCTAAACTGTTGATTTATCCCATGTTAATGCATACTCGATGGTCACATTGCTTTAATTGATGAATGTAGTTTGAATATTGCCCAGACTGATCAATGAATCAGGGAAAGCAGTTTACATGACCGTTAATATTTTCACGATTGTTAAAGCGTTTTATCAATTTGCTCGGAATAAGTTTAACAACCCATTGTTTCTCATGCATTTGCATTTGCATTATATATGGATATTTTGTGATGTAATTATATTTTTCCCCTTTTTTCAAATTTAAAGGGAAACAAAAGAAATTTAATAGAATAGCATTTTTAAATAGTGAAATTTGCCTATTCGTTATCATGAGCTGTACATAATTTAATAAAAAAAAAAACAGTATACAATTCAATGTACGGTGGATACATGATAACCGTAGTGGTGGTAGTACGGAAAACTCATGATCTAGATGATTGAGATGTTCGAGGATTCCGTTATAATCACCCGCTTTACAAAACCAAGCCGCTTTGAATAAACGTGGATCTACTCTATGAAATGTTTATAACCGGTCTAACTTATGTTTTAAAACACCGAAACTTATGCATTAACACTGGACCTGACATTTCATCGTCAGAACGATTAGAGCCAATGTGCCTACATAAGTATATATATATATAGATATATAGCTTGCATGCTATAGGATATCACACAAAACATGATCTGGTTAGGTATACGAACTTGACATATGTTGTATGTTTCAGCATTAATTTTGGATTCGAAACAGATACAATTTCGAAAAACAGGTTGTATGTCCTTATAAGCTGTAAGGCCCTATTAAGGATTAAGTACAGTAATGTAAGCCTACATCACTCAAGATCATTGCCCCCTTTACCACATACATGTATATCTCGGGAAATCTCTCTGCCGCAATGGCCGGCATCATCAACTGAATGACGTAACATTTACATGATAATTACTTGCAATGTGACCGTGCAATATCTTGTTTGATACATTGTCTGGTTACGTGACAATAAAAGGTGCATCCTAATTGTTTTCGTAAAAAAAGAAGTCAATTCTAGTTACTTATAACACAAATTCCAATGTTATGCATTTTGATAAGTCGGGCGTGACCTAATCGCCTAGCCAGAATTACCCTCAGCTTTTACCGCTGCGTTTCATCCACGTATACAAATTATACCAGTTTATTTATAGCGATATATCGTGAGTTCAATGTATTACATGCGCATGTGTGTTGATCAGAAGGTAAATATTTGAATTCCCTGTCGTAGTTGTTGTGTTATATATATATATATAGGATATATTAGAAGCAACACTCAAACAACACCTTTCTTCTTCTTCTTCTTCTTCTTCTTCTTCTTCTTCCTAATGTCTCCCTTGACAATGCCTCATTTTTGGCCTTTAGTTGAGCGTTCGTCCCTGTGAGGAAGGCTTTAGGTTCTGTCCCCTGGCCGAGATATACCGGAGTCTTTTAAAATGGTAGTTGCTGCTCCTGCTTAGCGCTCAGCATATTTGGAGTGGAACGACTGGTTCGCCCGTTGTCAGTATAATGTGACCGGGTTGGGTGTCCTGCTGGGTGTCTTCGGCAGTATGCTTTAGTGAGGTAGCACTATAAATTGGCAAAAGCTCCGGCCTATCACAAGGAGACTTAACACGAACACGCAGCTTCCCAAATCACATACGCACTCACCACACGCATGCATGTCGCACGTACGGGAGGCCGTCCTTAAATGACCTTAGCTGTTTATAGGACGTTAAACAAAATAAACTAAACCAAACCAAACAACACCTTTTTTATTACTGTAAATTGCGTTATACTACAAGGTTTAGTAAAGGGTGATTTATTTACGGCATATCTAAAATCCATTTTATAACCACAAACTAAAATATATCAGGATTGCTTAAACCAGTTTTAACTTCATCCGTATAGTCACTGTTTAACCATAAAAATAAACTGCGTAGGTAAACAGGCTGGAGGCAAACCGCGAAATAAAAGACTTATCGTAATTATGCGCTTCGCAATTTGTAAAACCTCGTGCAATTGCGTAATACATATATATAGATCGGCCTCCGCCGCACGGATGTAAACATTAGGCATTACGGTTGACATCCAGGAAGGAATAAAAAATGTGTCTGCGGAAAAAAGTAAGAATGATGCGATTTATACCGAATGGGGATATCTGAAATAGTGTAAGAGATTTTAATTACCACACCTTTGTTAACTTTTTATCATTGTATGCATTCTTTTTGCCATTTTATTGCCGTTGTATCGTTGTCGTTGTATGTCACAGCTGTAACATGGTTTGCTAGCCCTGTTCGTTTCATCTTTTATAACATTATCTGTTGTTTAGATGTTAAAAAAACAAGAGAGTTGTAGAATGAGATTTATTTCATGCGAGGTGTCTGCTTTAATTCGAGTTAAAGGTTTATAGTACCAGATAGGGTGTTAATTGGTGCATTTCTAATTTATACTTAAAATTGCTGTATAGATACGTAAACTTGGGGTAGTGTTAGGCACAGAGGAAGACTTGTTCTACTTAGGGGGAAGGGAATCACGTGAAAGAAAGCGAAGATAAAGGCATAGTAGTGGATACCGCCTATATTATTCCAACATCATGATGTTCGAGATGTCCTGGTAGATGTCGAGTGTTGTCAGAGGAAAAACTACAACAGAAGTTTTGAGATTAAGAAGGGTGTGTCGGAGGAGGAGCGATGGTGTAGATTAAGGTTGATTAGGACCAGTAGGGACTATTGTAAACGTGGTTATTTTTTTTCGCGGGAGTTAATTTCGTGATTTCGAAAAGTAAACTATATGCGCGAGTGTAATTTTCGTGATCGATCCACCCATTCGTAGCTCGAAATTACGCAAATTGATATTCAAATGTACGCGTGGGGGAACTTTTGCGATTAAAAAGGAGTCCGCGTAATTAGCGAAAATTTCCCCTTGCGTAAATTTCCAAGTGGTAGTTTGATTTTTTTTCAAATTTTTTTCGTGGTAAGCCCATGTAACAATAATATATATCATTAATACACACAACGGTACTCTTTGTATTTATATTACTGGTAACAAAACAACCATACTTTACATAACGACGTTGTCCTGTTACACAGAATTGTATTTCTTTGTTCCATATAGCCGTGTTGGACGTTTGCTGCTGTGCCTCAGAGTGCAAATGTAACCATCTCGATTCGCATGATGAGAAAGTGATATTAACGTAATTTTACCAAGATTAACAATGTGGTCAATGAAACAGGTCTTACTTTTCTTTGATAATTAATTACCTCATAATTGATCTATATCATGTTCATGCATGTAGTTGGCTAACGTTTTATTAATTTCAGTAAATAAAAAAATTATCGTTTTTGTGAAACGAATATAACTTCTGAACGTAATTAAGTTGTTTAAAGTAACATAACTGATTGGTATCGATAACCAAGGCAATCATCTCATCAATAGATTATATCTTTATTAATATTACTTCTGTTTTTCCTGCATACCATGTACAATATATTTTAAGCGTACGGGAGGCCGTCCTTAAATGACCTTAGCTGTTTATAGGACGTTAAACAAAATAAACTAAACCAAACCAAACAACACCTTTTTTATTACTGTAAATTGCGTTATACTACAAGGTTTAGTAAAGGGTGATTTATTTACGGCATATCTAAAATCCATTTTATAACCACAAACTAAAATATATCAGGATTACTTAACCCAGTTTTAACTCCATCCGTATAGTCACTGTTTAACCATAAAAATAAACTGCGTAAGTAAATAGGCTGGAGGCAAACCGCGAAATAAAAGACTTATCGTAATTATGCGCTTCGCAATTTGTAAAACCTCGTGCAATTGCGTAATACATATATATAGATCGGCCTCCGCCGCACGGATGTAAACATTAGGCATTACGGTTGACATCCAGGAAGGAATAAAAAATGTGTCTGCGGAAAAAAGTAAGAATGATGCGATTTATACCGAATGGGGATATCTGAAATAGTGTAAGAGATTTTAATTACCACACCTTTGTTAACTTTTTATCATTGTATGCATTCTTTATGTCATTTTATTGCCGTTGTATCGTTGTCGTTGTATGTCACAGCTGTAACATGGTTTGCTAGCCCTGTTCGTTTCATCTTTTATAACATTATCTGTTGTTTGTATGTTAAAAAAAACCAAGAGTGTTGCAGAATGAGAGTTATTTCATGCGAGGTGTCTGCTTTAATTCGAGTTAAAGGTTTATAGTACCAGATAGGGTGTTAATTGGTGCATTTCTAATTTATACTTAAAATTGCTGTATAGATACGTAAACTTGGGGTAGTGTTAGGCACAGAGGAAGACTTGTTCTACTTAGGGGGAAGAGAATCACGTGAAAGAAAGCGAAGATAAAGGCATAGTAGTGGATACCGCCTATATTATTCCAACAGCATGATGTTCGAGATGTCCTGGTAGATGTCGAGTGTTGTCAGAGGAAAAACTACAACAGAAGTTTTGAGATTAAGAAGGGTGTGTCGGAGGAGGAGCGATGGTGTAGATTAAGGTTGATTAGGACCAGTAGGGACTATTGTAAACGTTGTAATTTTTTTCGCGGGAGTTAATTTCGTGATTTCGAAAAGTAAACTATATGCGCGAGTGTAATTTTCGCGATCGATCCACCCATTCGTAGCTCGAAATTACGCAAATTGATATTCAAATGTACGCGTGGGGGAACTTTTGCGATTAAAAAGGAGTCCGCGTAATTAGCGAAAATTTCCCCTTGCGTAAATTTCCAAGGGGTGGTTTGATTTTTTTCAAATTATATCGTGGGTACAATTTTTCGTGGTAAGCCCATGTAACAATAATATATATCATTAATACACACAACGATATTCGTTGTATTTATATTACTGGTTACAAAACAACCATACTTTACATAACGACGTTGTCCTGTTACACAGAATTGTATTTCTTTGTTCCATATAGCTGTGTTGGACGTTTGCTGCTGTGTCTTAGAGTGCAAATGTAACCATCTCGATTCGCATGATGAGAACGTGATATTAACGTAATTTTACCAAGATTAACAATGTGGTCAATGAAACAGGTATAATTTTCCTTTGATAATTAATTACCTCATAATTGATCTATATCATGTTCAAACATGTAGTTGGCTAACGTTTTATTGATTTCAGTAAATACATTTATTTTTTTCGTTTTTGTGGAGCGAATATAACTTCTAAACGTAATTAAGTTGTTTAAAGTAACATCACTGATTGGTATTGATAACCAAGGCAATCGTCTCATCAATAGATTATATCTTTATTAATATTACTTCTGTTTTTCCAGCATATCATGTACAGTATATTTTAAGCGTACGGATATTCCAAAGCATTTTATCATCATTCAACATCAGAGAAGGGAGACAGCATGTTCTTTTTTTTCTTTGAGAGGGAACTCCGTAATCTGTTTTATTGAAATTGCTTCATTTAATTTGAGTTAGGTACGGTTTCAATTACCCTGCACCATAGAGTTATCATTATTCAAAGAAAACTCATGCATCATAGAGTTATCATCATTGAAACAAAAACTCAGTCTAGGATAAAATTGTATGATATTGACACTATGTTTTTTGTCTATCGCTAACCGCCATTTAATGTTTGGGATACAACTTAAATGGATTAGCACATGGCCTAACTCGTGTCCAGTGGTTCTGAGTAATAGGACACAAATTGATTGCTGTAGCACGTGTTTCTGGTGTCTGGCGGTCTTTTCATTCTAAAATAAATCGAGTTACCGCCCTTTATAAACCTCTCCTGGTGCCCGAGTTGCCGTATATCTGACTCTCATGGTTAATTATCTAGCAATTCTGGTTCCCTAGATAGCTGGTGAATTAGATTCAGATGGACAGGAAACAAGGTATGTGGGTCACACTACCAAAAACGCCTTTACAAAGACCAATTATCTTCCCTGGTTTGCCAGCTTTTGGCAGGCCATTCCAATTACAACACGTTTACTTCTCGAAATTCTGTAATATCTGATGTAAAATGTATCATATATGGAAAATAAGCATTGTTTATATTGTACACTCGGCATTTTTTGTATAGTAATGGTGAAACATATTTCAAATATGTAAAGCAAGATATACCTGATTCATGATGAAAGTAACGCAATTGTCGCTACTCTTGAATATTCCATTTACATATAATATTACAGTATTCTTAACGGTAAACAACACAAAAAGGCTGTTAGGGCCAACACACCATTAGGCACACACATTGCCTTCGAAAGTAAAAATAAAATACAATATAACTTTAATGTTCCATAAATAAAATGCACTTGGCCAGAAAACTGAATAAAGACATATTGAGATATCCGGCCATATCCCTCAAATCAACGTTGGCACTGGTGCTAGATGAAGGATGAAGAATGGAGTGGTAAACCAATTAAAAGAGTAAATACCCTGATAAATTCAGTGCTCAGAAAAGACCGGACAACCACTGCAGTTCAAGGGGATATACACGATATCGATGGGGCCAGATCTGTCACCCAAATTGTATTCATATCGACTGTATACTATCATTTGATAACTGTATACTACCATTTGATAACAGTTCAATACTTTTATTTACATTCATAAATATTTTTTGTTTACTGTAGGTTATGACGCGATTAAATTTGCCGCTTACCCTATCACTGACGTCATCAAGTTCGAATACCGGAACAGCCGAAATTTCCAGAAGGAATAATATAGTCCCTCGTGTCGCTATTAATAGCAAACACATAAAAACGTTTTGCATAAATTTGGCTTTATTTTCTATTTCAATTACGTTTGTAGATATCGTCAAATTATTCACAATTGCATAATTTCTTATTGTTTAAAATCCAAGCCGTTTTTTGGCACAATGCTATACAGTTAACATTAAGAAGTGATGTGGCTTTGAACGGGTATTGCACAGGACACATTCGATTCCTACGAAACACTTAAGTTTCTATCGACTGGATTTATTTATTTTTAGAAGAATTTCATTTCTTAAATTCTAAATGAAAGTTGTCTTGACAGTAGGTGAGGACGATTCCAAGGATATTTCGTTCGAAACAGATTCCAGTCTAACCGGTCACATCTTAGCAGACGATTTTCAACGTCGCAACAGCTCGATTTTGTAAGGTAGGCCTTTGACATCAGTGAATAGCCACGAAACTAAAATCAGTATATATACACAACTGGAAACCATGTCGATACTCCCGATTTTTCACTATATTTTTTTTTTTTTTTTTTTTATAAATACTGGACTTTTAATGTTGTCGTGTCTTGCATTTCTGAAAATTCGGAAACAAGCCCCTGTGAGTGTGACGACATTGACAATTTGATAATTCCTAGATCAAGAACGGCGCTTATAGTTATTTTGTGTTGACTAGTTTTTGTTTTCATTATAAAATAGTTCTCTCATAACTTGTGTAGTTGCTTTATTTTTTGTTGTGGATTATATAGTATAAATGCTAGGCCTTGCATTCGAAAGCTCTCTAGGCCGAAAGTAACTGGTGGCCATTGTTTTGACCTGCAACACCTGTGGCTGTATTCCTACAGTGACCGAATCACTGTAAATTGTAGTATACAGTCTCATGAATACAATTTGGTTTACTAACGATATATAGGCAAATGCAACACAGAATGTAAATATAACCTTATGAACAATGATCATTACATTTGGATGATATAGGTACATACATTTTTTTTTATTAATTATAAAAAGATAATCACAATTCGTTGATCTAAATATGTAAATTTTGTGCCATACACGATATAACGCATGCGAACAACAAACTACAACACGCTAAAGCAAAAATGGTGTCCCGCGACCACGGTTAAAAAGGTAACAGCTTCCGCAACAAAGAGAAGAATGGTCAAATGGGTCAAAACATTTAAACTAATGTATAATATCATTATCTCATCCAGATGGAATATTTCGAGTTGTCCAGTACGTTATCGTGTGTTCCTGTTTACAAATGAAAATGCCTCGATTTCAAAACAGTCAAGTGATTATTCAAAAATAATTTCCGCGCTTATTTTAGAGGGGGTAACAGGTTAGACATAACAGGTTTGACTGCGAAAGAAAGCATTAAATACTGTTTCCTAATGATTTATGACTAACAATTTGTTGACGCTCAATGCCCACATGCGAAGGTCACAAAAGGTGAGCTAAGCTAATATATTTAAACGACTTATCAATAAACAAGTGACCCACGGACTTCATATTTGGTCCGTGGCATGCTGTGGAACAGATTCACCAATTTTATTCAAATAAATCAACTTGACCTATATTCAAGGTCGCAGGGGTCACATAGGCTAAAATCTTGAAACGGCAACTTCTCAGAAACCAAGAGACCCAGAAACCTTTCATTGGGTTCTTATAAGCTGGCCTTCATTCAAGGGCATAAAGGTCATTTCTACAAAAAAAAAAAAAAGAAAAAAAAAAAAAAAAGAAAGACAAATGCGTGAAAAGCCTATCGACTTGCCTATGATAGTTTCTATAATTTAGTTTGATGTTTTCGGTTTTTTAACAGTTGATAATCATTATCTGAATTTATAACATGGTGAATCCGATTTGCCTTATCAATTGGCTACCTCCTGTGCACTGATGTACATTTTTTTGTATGTACAGGACTAGTATTTTCGCCTTAAAATTGATCATTGTATCCCACGATGGTCTTTTCCAGATCATCGAGAAAAGAAATATTGATTCCAATCCTTTGAACTGAATCTGCATTTATCTGCAAGAGTTATGGAAATCTGGTTACAAATAGTGTTGATTACCATTCTGAAAAGATTATCGATCTGTCTAAAAATGTCACTTTAATGGAGGCAAAGGAGGTTTTGATGATCTCCTTTGTAACAATCATTGCAGTAGCGCACGGAACAACAATTGTCCCTTTTGAGTATTGCGCATATTCTTTTGAACATACTGGGTTCCCTTTTTTTCTTTTGGTGTGCTTTGAATAAGCTCAAGGTGTCTTGTCATGGATTTCTATTGGCAATGTGATGATAGCAATCTGAGTTTTATTCTCTCTGTGATTTTATGAAAACGCCTCTCTAAAACCGCGAACCTAGGAAGACGAACAAAAACAGAAGTGGGTGTTTTGTAGGATGCAAGTAAGGCATGGCGATGAAAAAAGGTTTCACTTTTATTTCGTAACAAGCTATTTTGCGAATCCTTTGTTATATTGTTATACTCCCAAATGTTTTAATTTAATATCAAGATAGACAATTGCAAGGATATGTTTCGGATCTGATAAATAATGACATATGAGCGTAATTCGAATCATAGCTCTGCATACATTTAGAAGGAAATAGAATATAGGCAAATAAATGATTGAGGGTCATTTGAAAGGTACAGAAATTATACCATGCGTTCGGGAAGGCCAACTGTTTTCTATTGAATCGCCACACCTAATTAGATTCAATCGTATATAGAAAAAAACCAGTCTTCTATCTAGATTGACATGATCGGCATTTTTTTTTAACACCGCGTAAATTTGGTCCGGAGCAGTAACCAGCATTGACAATTGTTACTTTGACATTTGATCAAAACTCGATAACGTAATGGTTATTTTATATAAATATTGGTACAGTATAATGGTTAAATAAAGTGCGGTCTCGTTATTATTTTTGAGAAAATGGAGTGGTACGTCTAAGACCTCGATAGTATTGTCTGTTTTAGGGTTGCAGGACATCTGACAATAAACTTTGATTATGTATTATCTACTAGATATTTTGCACAGTTGATAAGGCATGGATGTACAAATGATATTTCCTTAACACTTGTTCGTCCTCGGTAAATATTTGATTGCACGGGGTATGTTATAACATACTATTAACCTCAAGTAATATAATATCTTAAAAATTTGCTGTATGTACCAATATCATTTTTGAAATACTTATGAAGTGTGACATGTCTTAGCATTATTTTGTGTATCTATGTATCAAATAGGCTCTTTCGGATTGCATTTTGATTATATACAAATTACTCAAAAGTACGGATGATTCACCATACATAAATCTAACTTGTTTCAGCTGCAACGGAATCGTCGGGGGTTGATCATCAAAGAACATCATTCATTGATTGCGGTTTCTTTGAGGTTGTAATTTTCAATGATGGCATACTGATTACTTATCAGAACTTCATCGGGAAGTGTTTGATCACAGAATTTATTTCTGTCATATCAGTATCGAGATGTCCTTTATGCTGCGTGTTACATAATAACATTAAACAAATGTTGATACATCAGCATCATCTGGTCAAAACATGTTAATTGTTTCATAAAATTTACATTAAAGAATAACATTTTAATATAACATAAGATTACAATTTATCAGTAGGTCGATGTACTTTGTCCATGTTTGTTTATCAATTTCATTTTGAATTCCCTTCGGTGTCTCAATTATCTACCACTGAAGGTAATTTGCATCAATGGCGAGTCCTAGAAGACCGACTGTATGATGCAATTTAATTCATATTTTCTATAATGCAATTTGGATCGAAAGGTGTTGATATCTATTTTGGAGTGTGCAAATCTTTATGATATAAAATGTACAGTTGTAGTGCCGTAATATTTCCGATTGTTACATGTGTTTTCTAACCAACAAGTATACAGATGTACTAGTATATTCCATTGAAATAAAAAAAAACTCATTGCTTTGCTGTGTGACAATTTGTTCCCTGGAGGTCGAAATAGACCAAGCACAAAGCGATTCAACACGAACAAAGAATGGTGTAAAAATGAATAAGAACAGATACAGGAAATGAAACCATATACGTTTTCCATTGGTTTATATCTCTGGTTTAGTTAGTGTTCCAATAATAATTATAGAAACGATGAAATAATGACAGGCACTATTTTTCCTGTAGGAAGCTCACTCCACTTGCTAGGTAAGGTTTACTTACTGCTGGTATAGTTTTACGTATACCGCTCACGTTGTACTCCTCACGTAGGAGAATTAGGAATTATCTCACCTCAGATGACCTCGTTTTTAATTGACGATTCCTGAAAGAATTACTTACCTAGGGCTAGTTAAAATGGAATATCACTGCATCCATGTAGAGGCATTGCGTCGGCAGTTAAACTTCTTGTTGACAAATATTTAAAGAAAGGATTAATTAATAAACGCTGTGTTTCCTCGGAGGGAATCGATGTCCGGTGTTAGAAAACACCCTTTGGGGCAAATCAAATCGGAAAGCAAATGCCATTTTTATGTACGCTGTTGAAGGATATATTGTAGTACTTGAAATATCTATCATCTGATTGAGCAATTGTTTTCCTTTTCCATACTTGGATGTGAATTCCCATCATGTAACAAACAACGATGGCTCTAAGTAAATTTGATTTTACATGTGGTTGTCGTCGAAGAAACAGAGCAGAGGCTTACACTCTCTTTTTACAAACCACGTGTCTAGAGCTAGAATTAAGGTTTCTTTTACATGTACATATTTATTTGATCTTTATAAACATTATCTTTACTTTTATTATTTATTTGTTCTCTTTTAAATTTACATAGTTAACTATTGAAAAAAGTATTTTCTTGCAACATCATGTCGTTTAAAATGATAATTATAGATTGATGGATCAGGTTCCCTTGTTAACGACTTTAGTTCATAAAGACAGTGGTTTAATCATTAACCTTTGATCTGATACTGTTTGTCGTTGTCAGTTACCTAGTCCTGATTTCCATGCATCACTGATCAATGGGATTTTTATTACTACCTCTTATCCATAAGGGGCCTTTATGGTGTTTGGATTTCCACTTGTCCATGTTCTTGTGGCTTCAACTTTCCTTGTGTGTTTGTAATATCTTTTGGTTTGATATGGCGTCTGATCAATCCAACATCGTTATTGTGACGAGAAAAAAATCCTAATCGCAAAAGACATTTTTTTAATCTTTATCCGGTGATTTAAACCATATATGACTAGAATTGATTGAAGTTGATATAAAGGGAAAATATTAATTATTGATATAAGAGTTGTTTTTTTTTTTTTTTTTTTTTGGGGGGGGGGGGGGGGGGGGGGGGGGGGATTTTGCGATACGGTTAACTAACAAATATTTGGATTTCTAGCCCTAGCGGTGATAAATTGCAGGAACCAGTAATGCCAGAGTTGTTACTTTATTTGATTATGTTTAAATCAATTTTTAGGTGATAATGCTATGTATCTCTGCGGGATTTCATTTGTTAGAGTATGACTTAAAGTTGCGTTGCAATTGCCTCGGCACTCCATTTGAGCACGTTACATTGATATTATCTTACTTTGTTGATTCAATCGATTACAAGGCATATTCTCATTTGCAATAAATTACGTGTTATGTTTCAGTTGTTTCCGTGCTTTACCTCTAAAATTAACCAAAAATAGGGAAAAGAGGCATTAAACTCTCGAAATAAAACACATTATGTAAATCACTATCTTGGAAATAAGGCAGAGGAGTTTTCAGAATTTAGGTATGAATCTGTGAGTAATAAATTATTATATAAATTAAATAAACAATTGTTAATGTTTATGACAATATCTTAACAGACTCCAAACGTTAACGGGTTTGATGACTTAAAGGTATATTGCAATCTTATTCAACCTGCGAAAACTCGTAAACAACGCACCCTTTCTAAGGATATAATAGGTCCTCGCGGAATTCAAATTGAATGACAGTATTAGAAATAAATGATACAGAACAAGACAGGAAATTCCGAGCATTTGATAAAACAATGAATAAAAACAAATATAGAAGAAACATAATTACGCTCCTAAAGTGAGTTATGTACAATATTAAATACTTAACTCACAATAAGTGTTGAAGGTTAAGTTTGTCAGGATAGTTTTGTGAACAGGGTTAACTTCATTAAGGCAGTCTTTTCTTAAGAGAATTGTGTGTTGGATTTTTATGAATATTTAGTGTTTACTTGAAAACCACTTGGTTCATTATTCTGTGTAAATCAAAATGTGCCTGATTTAAATCAGAAATTGATCCATCAACGAAAATGATATAGGATAGTAAATTAGCTTGTAGAGAACGGAATATCTACATACATGTATGTGATTAAAATGTTAATCATGTCGAGAAATGAAAGCCAATCAGATGTGAGATAGAACAGCTAGTAATCAACTATGTTCAAAGATATTTAAACTGACTAAAAACATCTTTATTTGTGGGCTTCCACCTTCATTCAAAACTAATTCAAAGCCTTATTGAAAACTGAAAAATAAAAAAGACGTTTATGCATAGTTTAATTCGTATTATTGTTGTATTACAATAAAGCTTACACTTATTAAGAAATAACATGTATCTAATGAAATATAGTATTGTTTATTCTGACAATTAATTTTGGAATGAACATCGGCGTTGTACAGCAAGTCAAAATGCAGTTGACATCAATTGATATATGTAGATTAGTGCCATGATATCACCAAAAGCTTGCAGAAAATGTGTTTTTAAATGGCTCCAGCGGTGTGTTGTCGATGAAGCGTTGCGATAGTAAAGCTTAAGATCTTATTCATCATAGTATACCTGCCTGTAATTTCGCTGGAGATAAAATGATGACTGGCTCTGCCCTGATAATGAAACGACTGCCGTATACCAGATTTCAAATAAATACTATTGTTCCTGAACAAATCAAAGAGAAGGAAAACAATCATTCCGAATACAACTTAGTGACATGAGGAAGTCGTATGAAGGCTATTACATACAAAATCACCGTATTTTTGCAGATTCTTTTTGTTGCAATTTCGTTCTGGACAGCTAATTACAGACACTATAGTCTGACATATCAATGTGAATTCTATTAAGGAGTGTATGCACAAATGATATAATGATAATTTCGTTTCTTTGGAGATATTCTCCAGACGTTTGCTGATCCGCTTGGCTGAAGACAGAGCCCACACTGAGTAAGCTTACTGTTGTAAACATAACATACATCTATCATAACTGAATCATTTTCCAACTGCTAGAGTTTACGGAAGAATGCATGCATTATAGGTATACCTCCTATCTGCAACCTATTGTTATATTTCCACCTCCTTACAATACGTGTTATTGTAATTATAACCCTTCCTGTCATTCTCGAGTTCGACACACATGCCAGAATATGCACCAAAGCTGCACTTAAATGTCTAATTTAGGTATGATGATACATTCTTATAGGAGATCATAAGGCGTACTGAAACTTCATTCGGAATTTTATTCCACATTGTCAGCGTTGATAAAATGATGAGCTGACAGTAGAGGGCATGATGTGTATGCTAACAATATCATTGTCAGAGAAGAATAAGCGTGTATTTTTATATAACGACCATCTCTATTCCACACTTTAAAGTATCAAACAGG
The DNA here is from genome assembly GCF_902652985.1 of Pecten maximus. Classification (NCBI taxonomy): domain Eukaryota; kingdom Metazoa; phylum Mollusca; class Bivalvia; order Pectinida; family Pectinidae; genus Pecten; species Pecten maximus. The sequence goes on along the minus strand of NC_047032.1, from coordinate 17,507,437 downwards.
TTTAGATTCAAAACACTGAAAGCAGAGAGAGAAACAAATGATCGCACGACTGATATTTCAAATTCGCATCGATTATTACAAAATCGACATGTATTCACAAAAATAATTGCAGTTATTTGTATAAATTGTCAGGCGATGTTTTGGACGTGATACGCACGCCCTAATGAGAGTAATTCAAGCAATCGCAATCGTTAATGACCACTTTGAAGGTAGTTATTTAAGCAATCAACATCTGACAAAGCAGGAAACGAGTCACGTGATGTTTATCCATCATGGAAGACAATTTTCAAGATAATGTTCATGTCGTTATCTACATGAGGAATTAAAAAATATAAACACATATCTTATTTTATCACACATTATGCAGTGTATTGTATTGTTTTTAATTTTAGCAGATATAAGTGCATGCAGTCTTTGATATCTAATATCATCAGGTAGGTAGCATTCTATTCAATTTTATGTTTGTGTCTTTTTTGTGGTCAGCTTTTTGTCATCAAATGCTTCAAATGTTTCCTTGATTTGCCGAAATTGATTTTTGTTAAGTAAATAGCATTTAGCTAAGAAATTACCGCTTTAAGTACATAATAAAATCATAAAAAATAGATTTAAAAATTAAATAAATAAACAAAAACTATAAAAAACAACAACATGTTTTTGCGCTTGGACATTACGATATTCGATTTTGTTATACTTTGATACTTTTGATATTCTTTTAATTCCTGTTCTTCATAACACTACGGGCCCAATCGGTTTTTAAAATGTTGTTATTGTAACTGTTGGTATCAAATTTATGACACGCAGCGCTAGCTAGCATAGGCACTGCTTTGCAGCCGGTAATTATCGAACCAGGTAAGACATTTCAAGCATGTGCATTAATTATATCCCCTTGCATAAATAGTTTTAAAATGTTAATGGTAAACAAAGTTAAGGGAATCCTTTGCTAAAATTAATGATGGCCGCGTGACGTAAATGGCATCGCGATCTCCATACATACTGTATATCTTCATTAAACATCTGTATTAAAAACATGAAATACGCATACCCTAAGGCGAACTTTTATCATAATTATTAGAATGCATCATGACACACATTTAGGAACAAACATTATATAGTATATGAATGGAAGACAAATCGCGAGGTTTGAATTCAACTGGTTGTTTTTCTGTTTGTGACTTTATATATACAGTTTGTCTGTCTTTCTCGATTTCAGTGTTCCAGGCAATTTACTGACATATTACTCTAGGCCGATGTACCCTGACCGCGAGATCACCCCATAGCACCATTAAAATGAACTTCATCATATTGTAATCTGACAACAGGTAAATTAATTGGTTCGAAAGATATAATGTATACATCAAAATGCGATCTCAGTCAGGAATGCTACAGGGTTAGAGGTCTTACTTTCCTTTCAGTGCCAAATGTGATAATTAAGTTAGCTTTTCCAGGTATGCTTCAGAGTCATAAAAGTGTTTGATTTCCATTGCAATAAATTACTGTAAAGAACGGAACAAAATATAAAGCGTTCTTTCCTCGGGGTCGACACTGAAAATACTTAAGTTAAACATCTGTCTCGATATGAAATTGTCTCACAAATCTTTTTGAATAGGTAGAAAAGCTTAATTTCGATAACTTAACTATATTCCATTAATGTATGTTTTCAAGTTTATAATGCGAATTAAGTAAAATAAGATATTTCAGAAGTATGTTTGAACTCGTTCAATATATTTGCAAAATACTAATTTGAAAACGCATTATCTAATTGTCTGTAATGACAGATATTAGAAATGGGTGATCATCATGATGTTTTCACCCTTTTAATTTTCCGTTTCTAAATAGTTACACCTCTGCTTCCCCTACGTACGGTTTTTAAATGCACCAGTGAATTCGATATTCAAGGTTTCTTCGTTTGTCTATTATAAGGATTTCCATGAAAGATGTCGACTATTAACGGAGAAATCAACAACGCAAGGTTACGAAAGATGCAGGTTGTTAATACCGTGGGAACATTTAATGGTAGATATCATTATCTGATTCTGACGTAGCATGTTTCTAAATACGATGCGATAAGAGATATAATATGTTTGCTGCTTCTTGATATGCATAGTTCTTCAGTTGCCAGAACGCACTAAGTTATCATTCAGCATGTGACGTATCCTGGATTTAACCTCGGTTCGTATGACGACTTTTTAAATGATTGTTTATTTCTTTGCTGGAGAGCCAGAGTAATTTTGTGGCAAGTTCTCTGTTTAGAAGTACATTTACTCTGTTGTAGTAGGTAATTGAATAGCTGGTGTGTACACATTTTTCGTTTTGAATAAAAATCAAAACCTATTTCTGAGATGTTGATTACAACCGATCTCTATGAACCTGATACACATGTAAATCGGCCAAAGTTTCTTGTCCAGGTGACATCCGGTTTAGACAGGTTACACGGTTGTTTACTCTCTCACTGAACAATATACGGGAGGCCCGTCGCATGCCATCTAGAGCCATTAAGGTAAAGTGTCTTGCCCAAGGACACAATTACGACAGTACAGACCGGCCTGTTTCTCTGTTATCCGGAAAAATAGACCAACGCGGGAAGTAAGCATCGAACCACGCACCATTGATCTTCTCATGCGATTTCGTGGCTGGCGCTTTACCGGTTAGCTATCGCGGACCCTGTCTTAGATGACCCAGAAGACGGACCACTTTGTTTTATTATCGTTAAAGGAACATTAAATGATATCCATGTGTATATATATATTCCCCTCTTTTTATCTATTTCTAGTAAGAATTATGGCTTTGTAATTATGGCAGTTTTTTCACACCGAAAACTATAAAATTAGGTGAATACAGCTAATATTTGAAACCTTGTGCTAAGACTGTGGATAGAACAAAGTAATTGGGTTGTAAATTAAACACCGTTATTCATACATAATACATTTTTTGCAATATACGGTGGTAGCTAGACCTAACCGCTAACAAAGCATTTCTACGACCCCGAAACCAATATTCTTAGCTACTCTCCATCTATAAATCTAACGAGAATTAGTCACCCTTTCATTTATCAATTTTCCTCCTGCATAACCCCTATTAAAATATCACACTTCTAATCCATATCCCCTTGAATCAATACAATTATTAACACATTCCTTTGGCGATCTAATATCACTGGAATGATAATTTAGTGGTCTAGATACTTTCATTACCATAAATACTTTTCTAGTGTTTTATCTAGTATACAGAATGCTTCATATAAAATGGTATCTGCTCTACAGTTCGAAATCATACGTCATATCGGATATCGGAGGGGTATAGCAAATACGTTTTCTGTCTGTTTTATCGGTATAAGAGACGACTGACTTGAACATGACACATGATCGGCTACATCTACCTAAGATATGTCATCTTTATATATTTCCTAACATGCCCTACGAGAAATTTACGACCGACCTGACTCCTAATTTTAATTACTTTACTGTTAATTCCTTGATTAACCTTCAATATACGTGGTGAGTGTGGTCGGTGAAGTAGAAGACGCTTATCCTGCCGGTAAACATGGTCTTATCAACTCAGAATTGTTTTGTGTTAATATTCTGTGAGTTAATTAACGTTTCTATTTCAATGTCGATATTCTCTTCTTGGTTTTTTGTAACATTAAAGTAAAACAATTTTTCACATTGCTTCTATTATTTCTCGACAGTTTATTTCGAGTGGCTGCGTTTTGACATTAAATGAGCTGTTTTATATTCATGATATGATTAATCAACATCAAGTTCCAATGACAGATATGTGGACGTAGAAACGTTTGTTAAAAAGACGACGTATTGATAGCGCGTACTGGAAGTCGTGCGCTGTAAGCTCTTTATCGTTCAATTAATTTACGATTAAATTATTTTTTTATTTTAATATTTTCCGGTTCTGTTTCTTCTTGTACGGGATATCGCATTTATTAACGTGTCACCAACCTATCAGGGTATCGCTTTAACCTGAAATAGAAGCGAGGTCTTTTTGTCCCGGGAACATCATAAATCAATTAAGAAAATCGATACCCATATAAGCACATATCCGTTTCCCTAAATCACTTCTAACGGCCTAATAGTCACTCTACCTATCCTTCCTACTCCATCTGGGGTCATAGCTCGCTCAGCGATCGCCCTGTGAACTGCTTGATATTCGATAACTCTTATATTTAAAGTTTGATTATTGTTGATACATCCTTGGGGTGGCAATAGCTCAGTGAGTAAAACATTGGATTACTAAAGCTTCTGGTTATACAGGATATCTAGCTTGGAATAATGTTTCTCACAACACCTTGAAATGCAAAATAACGATCACCTGTTATTTGCTCGGTAAAGTAACTAGCAACTGCTATATGAAGGTCAAGCTTAAAATTGCTAAGCCTGTTGACACGGTGATTATCCAGGCAAAACATCGTTCACGAATTTTTTGAATATAATTGCGCATATATTGTTTTTATATTTCATACTAAAATACGGTTATAGATTTTCTATATTGATGATAATAGAATTGTTTTTGTACAGGTTTCTTGGTATTTTTGGTGAATTTTGCAGCAGAACTAATTTCGCTATACTCAGGGTCCGTTTATAGCAAGAAAACAGAAAACATCAATGTTTGAATTACGAATAACTTTCCGAAAAAATGAGTGCCGTAGGCATGCATTTCTGCACAAATGTATCAACTATTCCTTTAGTATTTGATCTGATAATATGTTTACTAAAGTTATCATACAAAAACCGCAAGAGATATAAAAGAGGAAAAAAGAGATGTTACAGGTTTTCATAAAACATTCCTCGTTTTCCAAGCATTTATTTCCCTGTAATTATGATGGTGGTCATATATCAGTTAGCTTACACATGGGGACGATTTCTGTCATAACGATCATTTGGTAATTATCTGGTTTAATGGACTGTTTAACTTTGTGATTTCTATTTTACACTTCTCAATTGCCTATTTCTAGAGAGTATCATTCCTGCTCCCCTTACCTACGGTGTTTTACTTGCTTCAAAAATGTCTAAAAACAACTATATCGGAGCGGCAAATATAGACAACTCCATATCCTTTTTTATCTCATTTACATATCAGAGCGTTACTCAGACGAGTATATTGCTAGTTTGCTAAGAGCTCTACCACATCGTAACAGCTAATGAACTATAATGTCGAAACGACCCAACGACGAACCCGTCACGTTTTATAGCAGAATCGCACTGAAATGGTATCCGTAGACACGGCATTGTCTTTGGAGTGATAAGTTGGCCATGGCAGCTGACATTGGGTTGGTAAAATAATCCTAACAATCGACGTAAGAGCAATATAATGAGTTAGGTGATTTAACTAGAGGAAATTAATTAAAAACCTGCACTAACGCATCCGGGGAAGATCTGCGAATCTAACATTCGAGTAAGAAATACGTTTGATCTGTTCTATTGTCAATAGTAAACATTTTGTATTGCCGATAATTTAAAAACAGAAATAAGACTTAATATCATACATGTATTCAAATACCATAATTTAGGTATTTACTCTATATTCAATTTATACAATACATGTATTGTCAACATATGTAACATTTGCTTACAATAGTCATTATCGAATGTGCACGTTCGACAGAAGGGAGGGGGGGGGGGGGGGGGGCAATATATAATGGCTATGCAAGATAGAATACATACACATTCATCTACGTTTGAACTATGTATACAGTGTATCTACAAGTTATACAAAATACGTACAGTACTTCCGGAATATTCATAGAAGCCCCAACGGGAACGCCTTTAGTCTTAAAATGTGTACAAATCGCCATTCGAGTATATTTATAGACAAGGACAAGCTACATGTATGGGATTAAAATTGCATTATGGTCATTTTAATGGCGTGGAGGACATTTTGGAGAGATATGGCGATATATCTCCATATCTAAATTGTGCTCTGCTTTCATATATCAGAGTGTGAGGGACGTTCTCTCATGTCATAGTTTTGTATTCCTCTCTTACAATTTAAACATTTTAAAGGGAAAATATTAACCGACTATGATATTTAATGAGCCTTTTACTCTCAAGCCTATCACGATAGATTGTAGTGATTTACAATACATTCGTAACATATATTTCCACGCTAATGATACGTGAGCTTTCTCCAAATTGAATGTTTCCACCATATGAAGATAGAGTCTAGATAGCATATGCTTTAAACTTGTTATGCAGTGTGTGTTGCATGAAAATGTCACGCAATGTATTTTTATCAGGCCTTATATCTCTCTAAGTCTTGAAACTGTTTATGAATCAGTGTCAATAGAAACTTGGCTGATGCAAATATCGAAAGTCATAACAGGATCATGTAAATTATAAAACATTAATTCACATAATATAACAATATACGAAATTGTACATGGACTAAGCAATTATTACATAATTAATCGGACTAATGTTTATAGTCAAACTGCATTACTGATGTAAATAAGCCAATTGCTACGCTTTTAAATTCTTGTGATAAAAAAATCTTACCTTTAGCACAGAGTTAAGAAACCTGTTGAGGAATTCGTCGTCGTCCGTCATTCTTATCGTCAATGCTTGTCGTTCTTAATGTAACTGTAGTAAGTGACTTCTCCGTGGCAGCCAGGCTCTCGCTGATAATATACAATGCACTGTTTTTCCAACTTCAAAAGAATATAAATTTCAAAATGTTGTATATAGTAAGACAAAGTTGCTCTCACAGAATTATTGATACAAAATCAGAGTTGCACTGATGCTTCCTTGAGTGAGTGTTAATTTTAAAAAAGACGAAGCAACACGATCTTCACAACTACAACTAGATCCCATCTATAGTATACCAAGTCCAACAGTCGATCTGTAGTCAAAATGACAGAACGTATTTTCATGATATAGAGAAACGTTTCTCATCAAGTTCATAAAATGTAAACAGTTCATGTAACAAAAAAGTATCTCTGAAGAAAACACATGTAGATGGAGTGCATACGATGTAATATGTATTACAAGTACTCCAGATGTGTTTGTACGGCCTACAATGTAGCTAATCCCCGCTCCATGGTTGTGACATGATGTCAATATATTTGTAAACACCAGAAACAGCTGTATGCTCCAGATACAGGAGGCGGGACACACTCAGTAGTACTGGTGGCGAGAGGTGACTCTCTGATACGCAGGCTGGACTAGGATACATATATACCTGCTGGCGCTTCATCACGATCGATTGCTGCGATGGGATGAAAAACCAGTACATCTCAGTTTAACGATGCCATTCACTATTTCAATATCTTAGGTAGTGAGGAAGTCATGTTGGTCCGAAACCAGTCTTTTTAACGGAGAAGCACGTCTGAGTTAAAAAAAACAGGAGAGATAACTCAGACTAGAGAGATTAGATAAGCTACATAGTACACAGAAAGTGTTGTTTGTTTTTCAAAATAAATATTTCAATGAAATAAATAAGAGTAAATAAATGAAATCCGGACTTTTTATATAAAAGCCAATCGGATAAAATAACAAAAAAAGTTGATTTATTTATATTCTGTTATCCCCGTAATCTTAGGTATGTTTACGTTAACATCGTACCGTTCATTTAAAGAGGCTTACCCGCAGACGGACCGGTTAAACGGCACATCTCCGATCACTAAATAAACTTCAGTACACGTTTCTATGTGACAAAATTAGAGGCTTTCCGACTTTATTTCTTGAAAACAATTACAGAATATGTATTTAAAAGACGTTTTAAAACTCAACCTGAGAGGGAAATGTATGGAATATAACGGCAAATCTTCTTTGTAAATCGCCGCTGCCTTTGAAGTTATCACTGTGCGGCACTGTACACGTGCTTGTTTCTTTGATGTGTCAATCAAATTAGACTTATTGCGGGTTGCGATTAAATAAATAATATTGAAAAATGAGGTTTTAATATCACTTTTCAGCGTTTTGTAAGGAAAATAAAATGAAAAACTCAACAATTCCAACAATCTGTCATGTGTAAAAAATCTTTTTCTATTAGCCAATTTTTTTCTGATCTCTCTGCGGGCAAGCCTCTTTAAAGAAGATTTACACTGAAAATATTCAAAACCGAAAACATGCAAGGTCAACAGTCCGGAATACGACTGAACCATAAACCCATAAAAAGGGGGTTGGTACTTCAGTTTATACAAATAATTTATTGCTTTTGGATACTAGTTTTACAGGAATATGATATTTCTAGTATCATCAAAATAATCATATTTTCCCATTTAAACGAAGCGATAGGTTATGCCCTAACACATATGGTTCTTTAGCTATAAACATAATTAAATGTAATCTATTTCATTTAGGTTATAGCCATTTAATGTCGTCATCAAACAAAGCTTAGTGTATTTCCTTCCATAGCTATATATGTACATAAACTCTTAGGATACTTACAGTACATACAAAATGTACACAATTCATTTACTTTAATCACGTGTATTAATTAATTAACTCTGACTTAAACAAATACATCTGCCATCTTTATATTCCTTTTGTAGTTGTCGTCGTTGTTGTCGTCGTCGTTCAACATAGAAAAGGATATCACAGCAGTATTGATTTACCAGGGATCGTTATGAGATGGAGAGGATCATACGAAATTGGATCCTGACCACCTGGAGTAAATCCTTAGGTGCTATGAGAATATTAACACAAATCTAACCAAATGAAGGACGTCAGTTAACTAATTTCCCAAATCAAAATAGAAATAAGACAAAAGTTTCATAAAGCAGAAATATGTGTACGTTTCCAATGATATATATGTTCTTGTTACTGTTTTGACTACGTTTTTTACCAGTACTTTTTTTACCACATCTGATTTATAAAAAAATCTTGGCGTTTTGTCATAAATCTAACAATGCTTTTAATGTGTATACACGACGATAATGAGGGCGGGATTGTCTTATTCCCGGAGGTTTTCTGCCAGACTGAGGTACAGGTGTTGGGACTAATTAAGTTAACAACCGTGTATCAGTTTACTATCGGTGGGGCAGGTGTCAGTCATCAATACGCTTGGCGTAGATCCCGCTATACACAAACATAATAGGTTCAATGCTTTCGGAACTCAAACTGGTGTTATAGTGTAGTGTGTTATTTGTTTGCTATCTTCAATTCATACACATTATTTACAATGATACATAAAATATTTCCGTTGATGTATATGTTAATATTTATGAAGATGTAAGTATTTATGTTGATGAAGATGTAATCTATATATGCTGATGTATATGTAAATATATAATTTGGATGTATATGTAATTTTTTTATGTAACTGTTGATATAAATATGTATATCTAAATATATATGGCGATATTTATGTATGTTTCGAAAGAAATATCCCTTGAATCGCTGTCATCTACTGTCAAGACGACTTTCAGTAAGACTTTTAGAGTTAAGATAACGTAAATTCAGTCGATAACATCTTAAGCGTTTCCGAGGAAGCAACTGAATCCTTCCGATGTAATACCCGTGTCACTTCTTATGGAGAACAGCGTATCAATAAAAAAACCCATTATATTCAAACAATCAGCGAATATGCAATTGTCAAGAGTTGATGTTCACGATGACACGGGAACTATATTGTTTTTTTTTTTTTTCTAGATTATTCGTCTGTCCCCGGATTTGAGCTTTCGAGATTTTGCACGTCCTTAAGTGACCCTGGCTTCTAATAGAACTTTAAACAAAATAAAACAAAATTCTAAGCATAGGTAGTTGTATATCTGTTTAACAAATGTTTATCTTAGATTTCGCGATTACTTTATTTCGCGAAATTATGTCTTCACATATATTCGCATATTTCGCGAACTCTTATCTAGAAGGACTTCAAATTTGCGATTGATGAGCTATTAGAGTCATATTCTCCGCAAGACTCAAATATCGGTGACCAATATCTAGGCCGCCACAAACATTTTTTATTTTCCTACAAATAATCAAGATTTGACTTTACGATTTTGCTCTCCTCGCGTATTAACGCGAAAATAAATTCCACGCGAAAAATAAGTGAGTTGTAGTAGGTGGCTCAGATAAAAAAATATATACATATTACTAAAACACTTCCAGTGAGCCGGAGAGCGTATCCAGTTTCTCAGTAGATCCCAGTTAGCCGTATGTCGAGTATTTTTGTTCCTAGTGGAGAGATGTCTCGGCCAAGGTCAAAGGTTACAATGCTGGTGGTCTATTTTATCAATTACAGTACTGTTATCATTTCATCGTTTAGGTTACAGACAGGCTAAATGTTATATATAGAATGATGCGGGGATGTTCTTAATATTAAATCCGAGATTCGACATGATCATTTACCTTGGAATGCCCTGATACGCTGGAGTGTTATGATAGTACACAGACCTAGTCCGCTTGTAATACTTCCCGATTAACGCGGTGCACGTGGTGTATCAGACCTACGGAGTGTTACATATGTTCTTGGTTAAATACTTAAATGACGGATGAGGGTTTCACCATGACAACATATCCTATCACAAATCAAGTAATTATATAATAATATATTATGAAAGCTGAGGCGATCTTATTGCCGATCCTGAATTATATACAATTATTATTTAATTATGCATGTTTGCAGTCAGTTCGTGTTATGTATATAAAATTACTATCGATTTCTGATGTAATATGAGCCGATATCGTTCCAATTCTTATCTCATTAACGTACGCCTAAAGTAAATCCTGTGATACATCTATATATCGTCTACTCTTCTCAAAATGACCATTACATCGACCAAGCTAGAAATAGATATTCTGAATATGACGATAGCGTATTCATTTAAAAACATTAATGCGGATATCATGCTTAAGGACTCGCACAACTAAATCAGCCAATCAGCTAGTGTTTCACCTGAACCAAGTCCCCGAGGAAAATGTGTTTCTTAGGGTTTTTTTTAGCTATTTTCCTGAGTAAATATCATATGAAATGGGTACTTTCTACATACGAGAATAAAGAGTAGGGTCTTGAGGTTTGGAAAATATACACTCCTACTGAAAATAGAATGACGTAGGATTCGAGGTGTACAAAGGCGGGAATTCCTCAGGTAGGGGTTCCCCAGTGTACTGTAAATGTCAGGGTCTTTTGAGTATCCGTGTGCTCTTATATGCCATTAACCCTATACAATAACAACATTTATCCGATAGAAAAAACTTCAAACTTTTATTTGATATAAAGGAGGTGGTGCATAGGAGGGCTAAATCGGCCCACAGCGATTTTTTTCCCGGAAACATATTTTTGTCAAAAGCATAATATCCCCGATTATGTGGGAGGAATTAATTTCAAGTCCTCAATGTATATATTCTTTTTTTAGTGATTTCATTATTTCCCCATCAAACTGCATAAGAAGCTAATGTTTTGACCACTAACTATTATAGAACATATTTTTATTTCCTATTTGTGAAACAAATTCACCCCATTTGTTTAAGGTTTAATTTTGTATATGAATCATCACGCTCCGTGACACTTAAATTAAATTTCAGCCTAATTTGATGTCTTCTTTGTGAAAATCATTGTTTTTAACTTTTCATTTAAAGTCTAATGCCACAAAGTTATTGATGGAGTACTATCAAAATTTCAGGTTAGAAATAATCTATGGATATTCATAAACATTTAATGAAACAAATTTATTTGGTGAATTACTGGATATGCCAAGATTTTATTATTGTTAAAAGCATACACCCCCAATTTTGGACAACATATCAAAGTACCGAAGGTACTGAAAATAGAGACAAATGCTAAAAATCCAACAAAAATAACAATGCAATCAGACTTTACTGCTTGTGTCAGACAGGGTGCTCCTTTTTAACCCTTGGTTTTTTAATACAATTTACTTCATCACCTTTCTTTGTATGCAAAAATCTTTTGTTATCCAGTAATTTTTGATGATTTTTTTTGGTTGTGTATTAAGATTAATATGCAAACATGTTTTTTAAAAGCAAAATTTGATAGTACTCCAACGATTATTACATTTTATCTACTTAAAAAAATAAAAGAAAATTTCAAGAAGGTAAATTTTTAACTGAAAATTTTGCTAAAAAAGCTGTAATTACACTTTCTATTATACAAATTCATGCTAAACACACATGTTTTTATAAAATATAACATCACATGAGACTATCAATGCAATATGAAATTTATCAAGTACTTTTTGTACAAGAAATATATTTAATTTAAAAGGGAGGGTAAACATTTTTTACAGAAATCATGTTAGGTGGCGCTGCGTATACAGCATTTGCCAATTTTCGTTTTAGTGGTTAAAATGACATGTATTTGGTAAAAGTCTATCATAATATCATGCATAAAATAAGATTCGGCTGTGGGCCGCCATGCACCACCTCCTTTCACAGCATTTGAACTTCAAACGAGCGAATGAAGGGATGGGGTCACTAGTAATAACATATAGTAAATCATTTAGTTGTGGGAGTCCTCAAACATACTACATACATTTACCTGTTGCTGGCCTGACAGAAAACATTGAGATAGTTTTAGGGTGCAAACGTTATTCATTTTACAACAATGGCGAAACATGTTACGTCACCTAATATTAATCGCGTTTGTTGGCCCGGATGGAAGCGCGAGAGAAGACTTACTTATGTTCGCTCGGAATAAACCAGACAACACGGAGCAAACCCATCTGGTCGAGAAGTTGACCCAATAGTGTTTACGTCCTATCGCTGAATCGATTGCCGGCCGCCAAGCGTGCTACCAATGTAAAACCCGACCGTCCATTACGTTTTGTTGTCGACTTCGTGATCTCATTTTAATATATTGTATTTCCGCGTAAGATATGAAGTCATGTGTGCTCAATGGGCGCCGATATGTCGGACGGTTCCTCTGTTAATTACTACCCTACTTCTCACATAGGAGTCATGTCATTACATGAGATGACTAAAATCTACATTGCCGGTGTTGTCGAAGAGGTAAAAGATGCCTACCTATCCAGAACAGTCGGTCCTATAGATATTGAACTTAAATGATATTTTGTCGTCTATTTGTCGATTTTGATGATATTTTGTCGTCCATTTGTCGATTTTGATGATATTTTATCGTCTACATTTGTATTTGTCGATTTTGATGATATTTTGTCGTCTAATTGTCGATTTTGATGATATTTCGTCGTCTATTTGTCGATTTTGATGATAGTTTGTCGTCTATTTGTCGATTTTGATGATATTTTGTCGTCTATTTGTCGATTTTGATGACTTTTGCCGTCTTTTTGTCGATTTGATGATATTTTGTCGTCTATTTTTTATTTTAATGATATATTGTCGTCTATTTGTCAAATTTGATAATATTTTTTTTCTGTCTGCGTTTTTGATGATATCTTGTCGTCTATTTATCTATTTTGATGATATTTTGTCGTCTATTTTTCGATTTTGATAATACTTTGTCGTGAATCTGTCGATTTTGAAAACTTTTTGTCATATATTTGTCGATGTTGATGATATTTTGTCGTCAGTTTGCGTTTTCGATGATATTTTGTCCTCTAGCTATTTGTCGATTTTGAGTTATTTCGTTCACATTGTATTGCTATCTTTTCCTAATTGTTGATGTACAAGGGCTGATTGATATGTTGTGAGCCTCATATTGAAGGATTTTGATTTTGCCGGATATTTATTATTTTTATCATAATCCCCTTCAGTATCTAGACACTTCTGTCAGTTGTGGTTAAGAGCCTCAATGCCACTTTGATAGAACTCCTTTTCTTTGCTATTCACAAAGTCATCCACTGCATGTACATTTGTATGTCGTCATCATCGGACTAAAAGTAGGTGTCTGCAATAGCTGTTTTCAGTTTTTGAAAAAGAAGTCTGATGGAGCGAGATCAGATGAATAAGGCGGATGCTCAATCAATTCAAAGCCATAATCGTGAATGACAATTATGGCAATGACAGACTTGTGAACAAGAGCATTGTCCTGGTGGAATAACACACCTTTAGTAAGCTTTCCGCGGCTTTTAAGTTTAATATTTCCCCATAACTGCCTCAAAAGTGAAGCATAGTATGTGCCATTGATTGTCTGTCTCTCTATTAGCAAAATACCATCTGCATCCCAGAAAACCGAGGTCATAACTGCTCACCTTAAGAACAGTCGTTGCCTTCTTTGGCAAGGGAGAGCCATGGTGCTTCCATTGCTTCGATTGTTGTTTCTCCTGCGGGGTAAAATGAGTGACCCATATTTCATCCATTGTGACAAATATCTGACGAAGGTTGGCAGGATCTTCCTCGAAAAGGTTAAGAATAGCACGCAATACTGTGCGCCTGGTGTGCTTCTAATCAACTTTCAGAAGTCTTGGTACACATCGGGCTGAAGGCTTTTTCATTGCAAGATACTCGGTCGGAATGGAATGTACTATTTCCTGTGAAATGTCAACTCTACTGGCTATACATCTTCCTTTGACTCGTCCGTTAGCATAACAATATCATGAATTTTATTGACCAATTATCGCGTTACTCCGTCCCAGGGGAATGTTGATAACATGGGAAATTGAATGGTAACTAATGGTTAACAATCCCAATTCATTTTTGTCTATAAAAAGCATTTATGTTATCTTAATGGTTACGTTGATTTATTTTGCTAATTTTCAATAATTATATAATTGAATCAATTAATTATTTGGTTGACTAATTATCAATTATCGAATAATTGAATTCTCAATTTTCCTGCGTTCTTAGTTAAAATTAAAATGAATTCGTGTACTAGATTATACATACCGATCTTATTTATAAAATGATGCAATATTTAAATAACAACTCAGTTGTTTGATTTATTGTGTTTAACGTGCTTCCAATTTCTGATTTTGTTTATCATAAAGCTACGCTCTTTTCTATTTCCTATATTTTAATCTGATAAAAAAAAGCATATCTCGATCTACGCTCGCATTCTGTAAACTACGCTCCGCAACTTATTTGTAATTTAATGATACCAATTAAGGTCAATTAATTTTGTTGATTAGTTTTCTATTATCATATAATTGAATCATGTCCCAATAGCCCTAAGTACCTCGTTAAAATCATTATGAATTGTCGTACTAGATTATATATACGCATCTTAATACTATTGCTATTTTTTGAACGATGTAATATTCTAATATCAACTCAGTTATTAAAGTTGAGTGGTTATCTTGCCTCCGATTTATGATTTTGTTTAACATTACGTTACGCCCCTTTTTACATTCCAAATCTGATTGAAGTCATATCTTGATCTGCAAAACCGTGTAATTTACAATTTTCATAAAATTGCTATATTCTTGACTTCAAATTCCCAAAAGATCACTGTTGAATCCTATTCATACGGAAATTAGTTGTATTTTAATTCAATTTTATTTATTTATTTTGTTGTTTTGTTTTTGTTTGTTTGTTTTTTTTTTTTTATTTATTTATTTATTTTTTGCTCTTATGTTTACTATACATCGTCTTATCAACAGCTACATGCATGATCATTTGTTAACTGGATCTCCTGTGTGCGAAATGCATACATGTCGTTTACGTGTTTCGAGAGGCTGCGATATGTCTGTGATTGTCTCCTTGTATAAGCGACGAACTGATGCCGAGCTAGCTTGATAGCTTGATAGTTCTGCTCTCTATTCATTCCCGTCACACATACTGTATTAATCTAAAAATCTTGAATTTAAAGGTATTATCTATATGTGTATTCTCTTAACATTCTTTTGCAATCACTGGTAGCTAAGCTCCGCTGTTAAACTGTATGTCCCAGACAATTTTGTCATCAGCCTGTATGCCACGTTTACATTTTGAAGTACTGTGGTACTGTTTCATAATATCATTGCTAATATAGCAAAATTCCATTCATGTGCATATCAGATAAATAAAAAATATACCTCCTAATCCTGGAGAAAAAAGTCATGGAAATTACAATTTTTGCAAACCTTTTCATTCGAATATGCCAGAATTATTACGGTCTTATCAGCTTGACCCTATCGGCATTACCGCTTCCATAGGTCGGGGATCATCTACAGTTCCAGTTGACCTTTGATACATGTAGGCTTGTGAGAAATGGCAATAAGATTGATTTCTTGGCTTTTAAGAAATCGAAAGTTATAACAAACGACACACGCAGATGGATCTAAAAAGAGTGACCTTAAAAGGATTTTGGTTTGTATTGCTTTCTGTCCTTTCTTCCTAATAAGGTAATTATTATACCTATATGGGAATGTAATCCCTTTAGCAAGTAATTTCATTGAAATGCCATGATCAGACACATTTGCATACCTTCCATCTTTGGAATTCTCCAGTTTTGTTACTTAGTGTGTCCCTTTCAGCATTAAAAAAGGGTGAAGCAACAACCATTTTTTAACATGTTGGTATCTCGGCCTGGGAACAGAAGTGAGCCTTTTCCCTCGAGGCCAATCCTGAGACAGTGTCGATGTTAACCTCATCTATTTACAGCAATCGCAAAACAAGTTATATCAACTTATATTAATAGCACGTGTTGGCCCAGATGGAAGAGCACGAGGAGTCTTTCTGTTAAAGAAGACCGTAGAACCAGGGGAGAACCTATGTGGTCAGGCAAGTTACCCCATATCTTTTCACGTCCGATCAGGGAATCGAGCCCCGGCTGCCTCGGTGAGGAGGAAATGTGTTATCACTGTGCCAGCGTCATTGGAGGCTTGCGGAGTCGTCGGGTACACTGACTACTCTTTCCCTGCATGTCTAGGATTAGTCCTATGGAGTACTAGTAAATATGGATGATTATACTCAGCTTAATATATTATGAAGCTAAGTAGCTAAGTCCAAATATGAATAAAGAGCTCACCAAACGACATGGTCAATGTAATGATCATAAGTATGGGAGCCTGAAGTTGGTTCCGAGTTCCGAGTTCCTAGTCCCGTTTAAGTTAAACGGAACTCGGAACTTGTTAAACGGAACTCGGAACCAGTTCCGAGTTCCGTTTAACAAGTTCCGAGTTCCGTTTAAGGACTGACACAACTAAATAATTTACTATATGTTATTACTAGTGACCCCATCCCTTTATTCGCTTGTTTGAAGTTCAAATGATGTGAAATTTATATCAAATTAAAGTTTGAAGTTTTTTCTATCGGATAAATGTTGTTATTGTATAGGTTTAATGGCATATTAGAGCACACGGGTACTCGAAAGACTAACTCTGACATTAACAGTACACTGGGGAACCCCCACCTGGGGAATTCCCGCCTTTTTACAATTCGAATCCTACGCCATTCTATTTTCAGTAGGAGTGTATATTTTTGATTTTCCAAACCTCAAGACCCTACACTTTATTTTCGTATATAGAAAGTACCCATTCCATATGTTATTTACTCAGGAAAACAGCTACAAACCTAAGAAACACATTTTCCTCAGGGACTTGGTTCGGGTGAAACACCAGCTGATTGGCTGATTTAGTTGTGTGAGTCCTTTAAGAGCAAATTTTTATTTTTTCTTTAGCCGTAAACTCATTAAAATTAATCTATAATGTTCTGCAGACAAAATTCTCAAGTCACAGCAACCTGTATTCAGCAGTTCTCCTGAAATAGCAGATTGTCTCCCATGATGTGCTGGCACATCTGACCTTGACTGTGCCACGAGTAACAATGACTTCACCTACGTTGATGCCCTCGTTTACCTATCAGTTTTTTTTTTGTTTTTTTTTATATATTTTTTATTTTTAAAGACATTTTTAATACATAAATACATAAGAATCACACTCACACACACAAACACACATCGATTCCAATATGTATGGTTTGCTATCATATTAATCATAATATCATCTTCACTATCATCATAACCTATATTTTTCATCATCATAATCTCATCATCCTACTTAAACATTAAAATCATTATCATAAAAATAATCATCATCATAATATCATCATCATACTAATCATCATCATAAACATCATAATCGTCCTCATCATCATAGTCATCATCATCATAATCTCATCATCATCATCATCATAATCATACTAATCATTATCATCATAATCATCATACTCATAACCATCAGAATCTTATCATCATCAGTCATCATCATAATAAACTTCATCATCATCATAATCTCATCATGATATCATCATCATCATCATAATCTTATCATCATCATCCTCCTCATTATCATCTTCATCATCATCATCTTCATCATCATAATCTTATCATAATATGATCATCATCATAGTCATCATCATCATCATCATACTCATCATCATACTAATCATCATATAAAAATAATCATCATCATATACTCATCATCATCATCAATTTAACTACGAGGATAAATACATACAAACCATACATACTCCTATACCTGTATACATATTCTGATCAACATACATCCATCCCACACACACATACTGGTACATATTCAGTTTCCTGGTAGCCTGATCAATCCTGTCGAAGGCTCAGCTTCTGTGTTGGTCATATCAACTCTTGCCACATCAACTGAGTCATCGGCACCATTGACCAGGCTCCACACTGATTGCACCGTTTAGATGTAGCATATACACACAAAACATACATACGCATTCAAAACAATGTCATACGTATACCCACATTTACATGAGAGAGAGAGAGAGAGAGAGAGAGAGAGAGAGAGAGAGAGAGAGAGAGAGAGAGAGTATGTAATTATTAAATTTATCTGAATGGTGAGTTAAATTTAAAAATAGATTTTTTTTTTTTTTTTTTGAAAATAGAAGCATCAAATGGCATTTGTCTTGTCAGGGACTGGTGAAAGATTAACTCAATTTACTCAAGACTGTTCAATGATATAATTGTTGTTATAATAATAATATATACATGTAAATAGTAAAGCAAATACCAATATTAGAATAAAGTTACACAGACGAAAATTAACATTTTCATGTACTTTTTGATGTCATATATTATATATACATGCATGTACAATAGTAAGCATGTCATTGTAAAATTTGTATTAATTTTCCCCACTTCCTCCAATCATTCACAAATTTTTCTTTAGCTCCCTCCCCTTTAATGTTAGTGATGTATTTCTGCACTTTATAGTGATCAAGTATAGAATAAATCAATGCATTGATGTTGAGAGACTTATGCAGACATCTAGTTCTGTAAATATATTGCTTTATTAGTAAAATTATTTGATTGTCAATTTTGTATAATGCAGGGTTATAAGTATTAATCTTGCCAAAAAGTATTGTTTGTTTGTTTAAAGTAAACGGAATAAAAAGAGCTTCCAATAACAAATCTAAACTTTGTAAAAGATTTTGAACTTGATCACATTCCCAAAATAAATGTTCAATGGTTTCTCTTTCAGAGTTACAAAGATTACAAAGAGGACTATCTACAAGTTTTACTTTAAAAAGAAAGGAATTGGTGGTTAGAATATGGTGGAAAACTCTAAACTGTAACCACTGAAGTTTGGAGTTTTTAGTAATTTGATAAGGCAGTGTGTACACACTCAACCAGTCCTCCTGATTAAAATTAAAGATTTCTCCCCATTTTTCTTTGCCTTTGGCGACTAGAGTTTTTTTATTGTTTAACAAATCATAAAATACTTTAGAACCTTTAGTCCTTTTAAGAAATATAGCAATGTTGGCCGGTAGAATAGGACGAGTTACTTTGTTTTCTACAATTACCTGTACATTATTTTGTAGACATTTTCTAATGGATGCTACTATTCCATTATATTTCAAAAAGTCTGTTTGAATGTTATATTTATGTATAAATTCATCATATGTAAAAAATGTATTAGTATTATGGTCCTTAATGAAGTCACCTAAAACATAAATGCCTTTTTCATACCACCTGGGATAGAATACTGGTTTGCCACCAATGGTTACACTATTATTATACCAAATAGGTGTTTGCAAGAGTGACTTCCCCTTTACTAGTTTCATATTATCAGAGTTATCTAGTCTATACCAAGCACCTAAAACATCCTTCCAAAAATTATTATTACAGTTTTCTTGACAAATCTTTATGAAGTTACCTCCAATATCTAACAGTCTTTTTATGTTCACTAATTTCTCCAAAATAATTTTCCATTTACCAGGGGATACATATAGTCTCTTGATCCAACTTAACTTCAATGCGTCAATATAGTTATAAACATTAAGCATTTTTAGTCCACCCTGAGCATAATCTTGAACTATAACCTCCCTTTTAACTTTATCAACTTTACTGTGCCATAAAAATTCATATATAATTGTGTTTATTGTTTTCAATATTTTCTTACCTGGATTTGGAAGGGAAATAAATAAGTGATTGAACTGGGAAATCATTAACGATTTTATCAAGTGTACTTTTCCAATTGGAGTTAGATTTCGTCTACTCCAAGTTTTAATAAGACTTTTTAGTTTCACAATTTTTTTGTCAAAATTCATCTTTATCATTTCATGCAGATCAACACTGAATTCTATTCCTAATAAACAAAATTTCTTTTTTCCCCATTGTAGATTTAACTCTGGCAAAAATTGGTCCCGACTATATTTTTTACTCCCAATCCATACAATTTCAGTTTTGTCGATATTAATCTTTAAGCCAGAAATTTTTGCAAAAGTATTTAATTCACTTATTGATTCTCTCAGTGACTGTTCAGTACCATCTAGTGTCAGATAAGTATCATCTGCGTACTGAGAAACTAACACATTTGTACCATCAATTTTAATACCCTTAATCTCCTTGTTATTACGGAATCTGATGGCCAGAATTTCAGCGCATAGAATAAAAATATATGGTGCTATTGGGTCACCCTGTCGACAGCCTCTTTTGATATTAAAAAATGAAGACAGATTTCCCCCTTGATTGACAGATGCCCCTACATTATTATGAAACAGTTTTATCCAATTCAAGATATCATTTCCAAAACCAAAGAAGCTAAATACCTTTTCTATGAAATTCCAAGACACCGAATCAAAAGCTTTTTCAAAATCTACCATTAGAACCATACCAGGGATATTATTATTTTCTGTAAAACTCATAACATCATATAATAGTCTAGTATTTTCACCTATATATCGCCCTTCAAGAAATCCTGTTTGATCCCTATTAATTATTTTATCGAGTACTGATTTTATTCTGCTAGCTATTACCCCGGACGCTATCTTATATGCAATATTCAGTAAAGTAATTGGCCTCCAGTTCTTTATAAAATGGTGCGGTTTATTTTTTTTAGGAATACAAGTAATAATACCATGACGTTGTGTGATTGATAGTTCCCCTTTAACAAATCCATAATTTAATGACCGAACAACAAAGATACCAAGGTTTTATAAGTTTTAAACATTATTTTTTTCTAAATTGGTGCACTTGTGATATACATATGTACCTTCAATAAACTAATGATTTGAAACTTATAAACGAATTCAATGCAGTTTTATAAACTTTTAAATAATTATATAATAAATACCTGAACATTTATTAAAAAAAACAAGATTTTTGTTTTAAATGTAAGAGGCTGGAGGCATTGAGAGTCTGTCTTGTACTGGGGAAGAGTATGCTTATATGATATAAATAAACATTGGTAACCAGATTTAATCTGGGAATCAAACATAGCCATTCTGCTCCCTCAGGTGGGGGTGTCTGAGCGATCTGTCAGAATGGGGGGGGGGGGGGGGGGCGGCAATTAAGCTGCTATTATGACGCTTGACTGGCGTGACAGACGTCATTATCCTTTAATCTCATTAGCAGAGATACTCTACCATATGTATATAACACCCACTGAAATTAATTCTCATTGCATTCTGAGAAAATTCGCCGAAAGTACAGTAAACTTTCTAAATCTCTAAGATTTCCAATGGGGAATGTCCCACACAGCAATCACACATCACTGGTCAACACAAAAATGATATCTACTTGTGTATTTGAATCCAGAATCATGTCTGAAAACAAAGATGTTCCCACTTGTTGTCATATCCAGAATTCCGACCCCGACCAATATGAAAATACTATGGCCAAAAGACAAACTGTAGGCAATACATACAGTTGGGAGCAAACTAAACTTGGTAGTCTAGTGCACTTCAGTGCACTACAAAAGTTAACTCCAGTTAACATCGTAGTGCACCTGAGTTAACATCGTAGTGCACTTGAGTTCACATCGTAGTGCACTAGAGTTAACACTGTAGTGCACTGGAGGGAACATCGTAGTGCACTAGAGTCAATACATACAAAGTATTTGATATACAATGCAAAATCTCTTGAACATATGTTTCATTAAAACAAAATTTCAAAAATATATATACAGGGACTAGTCCATGTATATTGTGTGTGTTCATGATGGTGTGTACATTTTATTCCAGATATGTTTATTACATGTATATAAGTATAATACATGTCACGTATTGGTAAATAGAATATACACAAAAACTTAAAATTAAGAAAGCATGGAAAATACCAGTTTTGAAACTAAAATTAAATCGATTAACATCAAGCTATATTGATTCTGCCTTCATTGAAACATATATTGTACATGCAACATAAATGTTATAGTTTGTATACCGTCAGGTATATAGTCTTTTCAGACCAGGTAAATCACACAACATGGGATTATGGTTGTTATTTTGTTGAAAGGTGTAAAAACACAGCCAAGGAATCTGGCACAAGGAGTCCAGCTGTTCTGGGCATGGCCAAAGGGCATTAAGCTTAATTAAGATTTACCTGTACAGGTACTGTACTAGTCATGCATGGCTACCCCTCCCCAAAACACTCATGTAATTATATATAATCAGTCCCCAATCTAACTTTTATCGTATGTACCTAATAATTGTATACATTAGTTTCCCGTTAAAATTATTGATTATTATCGAGAAATAAAAATACTGGTTTGCAACTTTATTTAATTTTATAATAAGACTTTCGAGATAATATTATCAAGGTTTTCAGAATCCAAACAAAAACTTGTGAGTTTACCTGTCGTTCTGATAAGTGTCACCAAGCTGTGTGTATTAGAGTATGGGTCGAATCCAAGTTTCAAAAATTATAGTTACAGTCATGCTAGACCAAATGTCTGCATCGACTAGATCTTAAAAATAATAAGTAAAACAAATATGTTTATAATTTGATTACTTTTTTCATTACTTATTACATTATTATATTTATTAGATTATAAACAAATGATTTTTTTTCAAATGTCTATAGGGAGGTTAATTACTTATCATTATTATTTTGCTGAAATGTTTGATTACAAAATGTTGCATTTGACTGATCACTTTTACATGGAATTTACCTGGTGGTCACTCAGGTATGACCATACAAGACCAAGGTGTGAAAATGTATCTGTTGGTTAGACCTTACCTGTAATTATCCCCTATTGTTCTACTCTCTCACCTGTAGTCTCACCTGACCAAGAAAATACTTTACCTGTATCATAGTTCAGAATGTCTTACCTGGTAAACGCTGGGTGTCGTATATTGATCAATAAGAATGCAAATTTATTAATACTTACATTTAAAGTTGGATAATTCACTTTGACTTTCTTTTTTTGGTGGGGGAGATGGGCACAACAAGGTACAACCGAGAAGCCACATGGAGATTAACTTGTTCCTCAGTTTGAACTGTTTTCATAATTATGTAACGCGATTCAACTTAATACAGTTTTGTGAACAGTATACAATAGTAAACAGTGCTTAGTCAATTGTTTCATATTTTGTATCTGCAGTAAACAAAATTGCTTTTGTTTTCACTGAATTTTCAGTTTCATTATTTAAATGACAACCAAAATGCAGTATTGCTAATTAGTATATGGATGAAATCTAAAATGATTTCTCATTTTATAACAAACGGCTTTCAATGGAGATTACTTATATATATATTTAATTAGGTACTCCTTAATTAATTAATAATTTATATTTCATGAATATAACTATAATTATAACATTGTATGTGAAGCTTTCAGGAAAATAAATAAATTTGTTTGTTTACCTAATATCAAACAAGTAATTAATGGCTTTTAATGGAGAGTGCTTAATATGTATACATAATTATAGGTATACTCCCTAATCAATTAATCATTTATATATCATGAATATAACTATAATTGTAACATTGTATGTGAAGCTTTCAGGAAAATATATAAATTTGTCTGCTTATTCAATATAAAACAAATAATTAACATAAGTTGAGGGGAAGCTACATACTTTTACACACAATGAATTATATAGTGCCACTAAATCCTAATAAAATCTTAACTGCAAGAGACTGATACCAGTCCAGTGCCCTTGGGGCCCCTAGACCACTGCCATTCATACCTGTTACATATTAATTACCTTGTGTGGTGTGGGTCACACCTGATCAGGCCAGTTTCCCCAATTAACTCCAAGGGGGTCCATTTATAGCAGGCATTATACCGATACCTTATCTAACTATAGGTATCCTCTCATAATATGTAAGTTACATGTAATAATTGACAAGATGAATGTACCTGTAGTCAGGTTTCATTAATACATCATTTACAAACATGAAATAAATATAAAATGAAACCACTAGAATGTCTGAAGATGGAACTTAAATATTTCATATTGTTTTAGCATAGTATTAAAAATGCACATTTCCTGCATCTAGCATGGATCGAATTCCTCTGGCCTTTATACGTTAAGACTGACATTTTGACAGAATATATTATATTTAAGTCTAAATAAGAAATTTCTCTGTCAGCAAGTCTAAATTAGTACTGAGTCAGAAGGTTTAATTGTGCTACATACACGAACATGGGTAGCTATACCTTCAAAACTTGACTTGCACACATAATATACAACACATCAAATCATATAGCTCATAACAACATTTACCCAAGAACTGAAGTGCACATCATAGTGCACTTGGGTTAACATTGTAGTGCACTGGAGTTAACATCGTAGTGCACTGGAGTTAACATTGTAGTGCACTGGAGTTAACATCGTAGTGAACTCAAGTTCACTACGATGTTTAGTCTAGTGCACTACGTTGTTCACTACGTGTGCACTACGAAGTGCACTTGGTACCAAGTTTAGTTTGCTCCCAACTGTACAACTGAGCTCAAGCACATAATACAAGAAATTCAGACAGCTAAATTAAAATTAGTAAGTTGTACTGGTCTATACTAATATCAAGAGACTACGAAACGGACTAATTAGAAAACCTCACAAAAAAGTCTTACTTTGACAAGTTTTTGTCTGTAGTGCCCCCCACCTCCCTCCCTTCCCCTCAATCTATTTCCGGGATTTCAGACAAATTTACGATTTGAATTTCGTCTATAGTATCATGGGAAGGTAGCATTTTAATCAAAATTGCTGTACAGGCACCGAAGGTCAAGGTCACCTAAACATGTGGTCGTTACTCTTAAAGGACTCACACAACTAAATAATTTACTATATGTTATTACTAGTGACCCCATCCCTTTATTCGCTCGTTTGAAGTTCAAATGATGTGAAAGTTATATCAAATTAAAGTTTGAAGTTTTTTCTATCGGATAAATGTTGTTATTGTATAGGTTTAATGGCATATTAGAGAACACGGGTACTCGAAAGACAGTAACCCTGACATTAACAGTACACTGGGGAACCCCCACCTGGGGAATTCCCGCCTTTTTACACCTCGAATCCTACGCCATTCTATTTTCAGTAGGAGTGTATATTTTTGATTTTCCAAACCTCAAGACCCTACACTTTATTCTCGTATATAGAAAGTACCCATTCCATATGTTATTTACTCAGGAAAACAGCTACAAACCTAAGAAACACATTTTCCTCGGGGACTTGGTTCGGGTGAAACACCAGCTGATTGAATTGGCTGATTTAGTTGTGTGAGTCCTTAAGTAAAAAGGAACTCGGAACCAGTTCCTTGTTCCATTTAACCAATTCCGAGTTCCTTTTAAGGTAATGTAGGTTTGTACATGTACAAATGTAGAAGATTTACAGGTTTTGGTCCCAGTTCCGAGTTCCGTTTAAGACAAACGAATTACTATGTATAAACTTTACGGGACTTGGTCCGTTTTTCTTAAACGGAACTCGGAACTGGGACCAAAACCAATAAAGCTAATACATAATATTTCAGTTTTTCTTAAACGGAACTCGGAACTGGTACCAAAACTCGTGAAGCTTATACATTGCAGTTCCGTTTTTCTTAAACGGAACTCGCAACTGGTTCCGAGTTCCGTTTATCTTAAACGGAACTCACAACTGGTTCCGAGTTCCGTTTTACTTAAACGGAACTCGGAACTCGGAACCAACTTCAGGCTCCCCATAAGTATTATGAAGTTTACTTCTATGTTAAGATCATTTCCATATCCAGCACCTATGATTAGATCGACGAAATATATAACCGGATTGATTAATTGATATCAACCATTATTGATATCAAAAGCAGATTAAGATATACATGTAATTACTACGAATTTTGAGATTATTCTCAAACACGTGTTGTAACAAACATAGGCGCTATTTCGCTGAGGATCATATACTACCTGGCACAAATAAAAACCGTGCTTTATACGTTCGACTTAGTAACATCAATTAATCAATACATTTGTTAATCAGTAAAATAGAATGAGAAAATGGAAGGCCCCCGAGGATCCCTCAAAAGCTAATGGGTCAAGCTTTGGCTGTTTTATCCGGTCCAATACGTTTTGTCAACATATTTTGATCAGTTCTTTACACTAGATGAATTCCTCTTTTTTAGAGTTTCCGATTGTGTTTTACCCTTTTGCATGTAATTCGAAACTAGCAATATAAACCAGCCACTGTCTATCCTTCAATAAATCAAGTCATATTATATATGTGTGTATGGAACCGTATTCAGACTTTGTCACTGCAAAAAAGACTGACAAAAACGTCTATGGAAATAGAGCTAAGTTATAGAAATCATCATCATCATAATCATCATCATCATCATAATCATCATCATCATTATACAATGGCATCATCATTACACAGAGAGAGAGAGAGAGAGAGAGAGAGAGAGAGAGAGAGAGAGAGAGAGAGAGAGAGAGAGCATGGTCTGGATTACTGATGTTGTAACATACATATGTACATTTGTAAAGAATTAAAGAGCATATGAATAATATCCATCAGACTCGCTAAAGCTCATGTCTTTTGTAACTTTTAAAAAACAACTACTCGTTAAGTAACCTCTATATACATTAAATACAATATGTACAAAATTGCAATCCTTTGACAGGCATCTCAAAGTACAATATAAATATAATACAATAAGTACAGGATCGCAATCCTTTGACAGTCATTGCATAATACAATATAAATAAAATACAATATGTACAGGATTACAATCCTTTGACAGGCATCTCAAAGTACAATATAAATAAAATACAATATGTACTGGATTGCAATCCTTTGACAGCCAACTTATGATAAAATCCTAATGATCATAATTACAATTAATCATAAAGCTCTGTTAATGTCTCTGAAGCATTTTGTTTTGTGTTTGGTATTTCCTATGTTCATCTAGTTCTTACTGAAAGTGTTTAACATGTGAGATAATGAATGTTTTATCAACAAAAACAAGAAAGAACACTGATTACATTTCGCAAATACCACTCAGTATAATTACGCATTTAGTTGAATGGGGGCTGAACACGGAAAAAGAATCGTTATACTTTGATATTTGAATTATCTGAAGACTAAACATCAATTGGTAAGTGGTAATTAATTTCAATCAAATCTTCAAAGACATTTTTATATGGCTTTTTGCAAGAGAACGTATTCATATCTACCAAAATAATCAATAACTAATTCCGTTTTTTCACACTGAAGGTCAAAATTAAGTCTTATATGCAATTATCTCAAGATAGGAAGCCAGCATGCCGCTTGCGGCACATTCGTCCGAGAATCCATGATGGAGATGATCTAGTTTTACGTCCCTGTCAATCAAAAGTATTCCGTCACGGTCAATAGAGGAATGTTGGAAAGGTCGTCTGCAAAGCAAATTATCTAAATAGATGAAAACACATTACATGAGATAGAGAAAACTCTCATATGAATAATGTAAAACTGTTTCTCTGTACATATAGTATACACTGGCATTTTAGAGCAAATGTATATAGCAATGCACAATTGCGAAACCATTACATTTCCCCTGTGAGGTGCACCATATAATTAATTGCTCAAAGTGAACTATATTGTTACTGGTTTCTTTCTAAAACTGAAGCTTATCGATTACAGTATATATTTGATCTTGACGCTCAAACCCCTCGCTGCGTGTGTATGGAGGGTTTTCGACATCTTAGATTAACAATACATACGCCACCGGATATAGAATTTGACCAGTGGGAAAAAAATCAACATGGTTTCCGACTACTTGTCCTTTGTGAGTGGAGCGCAGCCCTGGTGTAGAGTAGAGAACTAGGGAAGGGAGCTAATATAGGTTGATAAAGACGTCGCAGTACATTCTTTAGAATCAAGAATAAAAAAACGAAAAATCAGATATACAAAATCTTGAGAGCTATCATGCAAATGTTTCTTTTACATGTCATTTCAGTAAAATTGACACTGTAAAATGACTTGATACAGTTTCACCTATTTACGTTTTCATAACTATCTTGACATTATGTGAAACAACAACCTGATCAGAACTACAGGGCATCTATATCTGTCTCAGTGAAGATGTTGAACTAATAACGAATCCTACGCCTACAAACATCACAGAAATACACATCTGAATTTGAAACGGTGAGACCGGAAAATATGCCTCTAATTACGAAACTGATACACTACACACAGAAGGCATAATGACAGTTATAATTGGTTAGAATACATATTTTTCATTTCTCTTGTTCCTATGGTGGAACGGAAATCTGTAAACAGTCTCTATTTCTCTTGTCTGATTATCGTATTGGAGATAATCGAGAAAATTCTGAGTGTTAAGCGGAAATAGCGACTTTCCTATATATAAGGTTGTAATGCTACTTCAGGTACATTTCAAAAGACCCGTCTTTCGGAATCAGCACGACTAGTCAAGTCTGTTGTCAATACACATGTAATGTGACATTGTGGGCCGCCCTGCCGGGTGTCTTCCGCTGTATGCTTCATTGTGATAGTACTATAAAGTCGACGTCAGGTATTTGTCATCACAAGGAGACAGTCACTATCATCTGCAGCCTCCCAATACACACACAACTCTACACACACCAGCATCTCGACACAGGGGAGGCCGTCCTTAAATATCACCATAGCTGTTGATAGGACGTTAAATAATACACAGGGGAGGCCGTCCTTAAATATGACCATAGCTGTTGATAGGACGTTAAACAATACACAGGGGAGGCCGTCCTTAAATATGACCATAGCTGTTGATAGGACGTTAAACAATACACAGGGGAGACCGTCCTTAAATATGGCCATAGCTGTTGATAGGACGTTAAACAATACACAGGGGAGGCCGTCCTTAAATATGATCATAGCTGTTGATAGGACGTTAAACAATACACAGGGGAGGCCGTCCTTAAATATGACCATAGCTGTTGATAGGACGTTAAACAATACACAGGGGAGGCCGTCCTTAAATATGACCATAGATGTTGATAGGACGTTAAACAATACACAGGGGAGGCCGTCCTTAAATATGACCATAGCTGTTGATAGGACGTTAAACAATACAAAGGGGAGGTTGTCCTTAAATATAACCATATCTGTTGATAGGACGTTAAACAACACACAGGGGAGGCAGTCTTTAAATGACCTTAGCTGTTGATAGGACGTTTGACAATATAATACCAAACCAAATGTCTATCTTATTTAATTGAAATATATATTTGCAAGTTTTTTGTTTGTTTGTTTTTGTTTAACGTCCTACCAACAGCCAGGGTCATTTAAGGACGTGCTAGGTTTTTGAGGTGGAGGAAAGCCGGAGTGCCCGAAGGAAAAACACCGGCCTACGGCCAATACGTGGCAACTGCCCCACGTAGGTTTCGAACTCGCAACCCAGAGGTGGAGGGCTAGTGATAAAGTGTCGGGACACCTTAACCACTCGGCCACCGCGGCCCCGATTTTTGCAAGAATACTACATGTAGCTCCGATCAATTTATACTGGTCATTCCAAACATAAGGTACACAATGTGCGTAATATTTTCGGACGTATTGGAAGTATTTATAAATAGTTATTAGCTAATTAAGTAACTAATTAATGCTACTTTTTACTGTCAGCAACCGCTCGAATTAATTACTCGTTTACCTGGTTCGGTAGAGAATTTGGTAGTATAGAGGATTTGCCGAGTTTTATTCCTGGTGGTGTCATTCAAGAGTATAATGACCTTTGCGACATCGGTGCTACATAAGGAAACGACATTTCAACACCATTCCAATAATAAGAAAGTATTATTCATTCCTTACACAAACGGAGGACCTCGTTAATCATTCCTGCAATTATTTTGTAACAATAACACCTTTGGAGAGCTCATGGCACTATGATCTTAAAATACTATCTCGCACGTACAAAAAGAAAGTTGTAAGTTCATTTTGAACGATACTTAGTTGTACGTCAATAATACTATATTATACGTACAACATACATTGTATTACGTTTAAGTACAGGCTACTGTAAGTTGTACGTAAAATATATATATTAAGTTTTAGAACACGGTTCCAAGTTCCACGGTACTAAGCTGTACGTTTTATGTACATGGCACTAAGTTTTTCGTACATGGTACTATGTGCTAATTTGTGTTTAGAAAATACTTATCTGTACGTACATGATGCTTATCAAGGTGTACATCGCATATACCAGATACTACGTCGTCCGCACAAAAAAACTTAATTCTAAATACAAGACTTAAAGTTTTTTGTAGAAGATATTGGGGCCAACATAGTGGATACATAAATATGCGCACAAAATACGAATTTGGTTATATCTACAAGAAACGAAGTGCGTAAAAGATACTAAGTTGTACGCAAAAGATACTAAGTTGTGCGTAAAAGATACCAAGTAGTACGCACAAGATACTAAGTTGTGCGTAAAAGATACCAAGTAGTACGCAATAGATACTAAGTTGTACGAAAAAGATACTAAGTTGTACGTACAAGATAATCAGTTGTACATACATAATAATATGCTGTATATATATCAGACACTAAGTTGTACGTACAAGATAATCAGTTGTACATACATAATGATATGTTGTATATATCAGACACTACATTGTACGTACAAGAAACAAAATCGTACAATACCTGTACGTACGTTTTAGTACCGTGTGCTATAAACATACTAAGCTGTACGTAAAAGGAACTAAGTTGTACGTAAAATATAAGATAGATGTTTTAACAATGACCTTAATATGACACCGTAACAATTATAAATAAATAAAAAAAATGTCACACAATGATAATATGGTGAATTAGAGTAAACAGCGATATCAAAGTTATTATTTTATTTTTCTTTGCATATTGAGCAATTTGAAGCATATTGTAAACTATCCTATTTTTCTGAATAACAACTTACACTGTAACAGTTCCTTCAACAAATCAAATGATAATAGGTATTTCCTGTCTATGTTAAATGTCAACATGTTTGGAAATGAACCAAGTGTAGCAAAAAAAAAAAAAAATAAGCTAGAAATATTAGTTATGGCGGCTGCCACTGAGACAAAAACTGTAACGAAAGTTTCACGTACAGTAACTGAGGCAGCAAGGTGTGTCTTTAGTACATAACCCACCAGGGAATTTACGCTTATGTCATTGTAAGACCCGTACTTTGAGGCCAACCAACGTTGATGTTGTGTTGAAATCTCCATAGATAGTGTAGAAAATGGCCATGCCTTTGAGAAATTGGAGAGGAAATTCAATTATGAATTTAACGATTTTAAATAGATGTAGCTTTCACACAAATACAAACATATAAAACATCTGAGATGAGTGAGGTGGATATTCTTTTTGCGAAGCACAAATTTCGAAGCAAAGTCAACTTTGTCTTTTGAAGAAATTTGCATTAGGCGTTAGGAGAGGGTATCAAGAGTCGTTGAAGAGAGACATTTTTTTGGTCGGTTGGTTGTTTTTGTATTTTTTGTTGTTGTTGTTTTGTGTTTTAAAAATATATTCGTATTACGTGTGGCAGGTCTTGCCAATAACTTAAGCCCTTAAAGTCTTCTAGAGGCTTGTCCTTGTAATGATCAACTATCCGACCAGTTAACACTTAAACACGTAGGTGAAAGTTATGAGAGTTCGTTGAGTCGATGTTGATTCAGACGCGGATTTTATGATTTCTGAGTACCGACAGACATCACATTTCCCGGCAAACTCTTCCGAGTGTCAACTACTTTTCCGCAGATTTGGTGACGTTTAGTCTAGATGCAGGTCTCTATATCTCGGTAAGAGTGTCTTCTGGTGGCGATAACGGACGACATTATAAACAGCTTTTCCTTATCAACAAAATCAATATTGTTAATTATTTTTAAACGTGTACAATATCCGCCCACTTCCTCCGGTACTGAAGTTTCTTTTGTAATCCTTAGATCTAAGACGCCGAGTTGGATAAGACATTCACTTTTTTAGTAGTTCTCTTTAGGACATTCCCAATCATGATCTATCTGATCCTTAATAAGTGGTGGGTTTCATATACACGACGCATATTCCAAATGTGTACTGTACAGGCTTAATTAACATTTCTTTGTTCAGAAAAGTGAAAACGTTTAATATTATTTCAGTTATTATGCTGGTTTTTGAAACAAATGTACTTGCATGCTGACTGAATTTTAATTGATGATCGAATATCACACTATAATGTTTTTCCTACTACCATTTGGCAATTTCTTCTTTTTTGGCATGGTTTACAGTAATGTAATTGTATGTGCGTGTTTTCAATAGACGCGTGTTTGCATTTTCTTGTATGTTGTATGTTCCATGTAGCAGTCCTGTAACAAATGTTGTCTGGCTGTGTAACACCCTACACCTTTATTTGATTTAGCGTCATCGGCGAACATTTCATATACTCTGTGGATTACTTCCGGTATGTCGTTAATAAATATTAGAACCGAATCGGCCCGAGGAAGCTCCCCGCGAGACGCCGCTTGTGACGTCACTAGAATCAGAGCTAGCGCGCAATATGATGTCTGTCTACAAACCTCTGGTATTTTAATTGGTCATATACAATTGTATCATATCAAGACCGCGTACTAGTAACACAACAAAGAATACTGCGAAGGGATCAATATATACGTTTTTCTAATCAGAACATGGCGTATATTCGTAAAATAAAATATGTAAGATATGCAAAAATAATAAACAAAAATAAGAATAGCATGTCATGTGTATGTAAATATCTTTCTGTATCAGATGATTTGTTTTACAAAAATTCTTAATCAAGTTACATCATTTTATATTAATCACTTTTTTTCTAGTGATAGTAGAGCGCGGGGGATCTTACTGTCAAAAGAAAACTGGAGCAGCCTGAGAAAACATAGTTGGGAGGGTGGCCTCATAAATCTCCACGTCCGATCTGGGAATCGAACTAGACCGTCTTTGTGAAAGGCAAGTGTGTGACAATTTTACTACTGTGCCACCCGACAACCGGTTTAGAGTTATCAGTATGGCGTGCTCAGCAATTAGATATGTTTGTTGCAGCATAGCTTTTACAGATTGCAGAAGGCGACAACAAGGATGACAATTAAGATCCTGACCAATTTCAGTCCGGATTGCAGCGAAGTCATTTTTATATATAATATTGATTTAATAAAGAGCAAGTCTTACAGATGACAATGTTTCTGCGACGCAGACCTGTTAGATTTCATAAAAAAATAATCCCAGCAGTGGTTGACTTTAATAAAACTAATTAGGAATTTCGTTCAACACCATTGTTAGTTCCAGAACGAAGCAGCAAAGACGCAAGTTGATTCACAGTCGACCGTCTTTAATCAATCTCAAAATACACGCTACATCATAAGGCGATTGGCATTGTTACCTAAAGGAAATTATAATGTTATTAAAATTACTTTATTTTATTTTTTGCTGACTAAACATTTTTACTGTTAAATCGTTGTATGCCCGGGTTCTGATTTTCTTTGATATTTTTAGATACTCTTATAATCTACGAACCACATGTCAATGAAAACGTCAACCGTTGAAATGGCTCGAATGATATCACTTTGTAAGATACAAATGTACATTAATCCACGTTGTGTTCATGGCTTTATTTCGATTTCATTTTTTATCAATTCATTTGGGCTCTATGAAAATAAAATTACATGGTTTATTTCTGTTTCTGATCTTACGTCAATTGAGTGGTGTATCCGCGGCATTTTGACAGCTGGCTGATGGATCAAAGCAGTTGCCTGGTTTTGACCTATGTTCTGGGCTCGCTTCATCAGCGATTGAAATCCTGCTATCTATGCAAATACCGTGTATGTAACCGATACGTCGTGAAAAGCACAAGGCGGCGATGACCTTGGAGAGAGAAAAAGGTCATTCAGGCGTGAACTTATCATTCAAAAGCAGTCTCGATCTGACATGACATTTACCGTGTCAATGAAATATATGTACCTTGTCACTCAGACGCTTGGAAATGAAGTACATGATATAGGTTTTAGATGGGAGATACAGATTTAGCTTACGTCGTCATGGCGACGAACGGTGCTAGTAATGAGCAATGTATACATGTACGTATTAACGTATCCGGAATAAATATGTAAACAAGACTCTAGTTTATGTGTACTAATATTAAAGAATTGGGCGTGTCGGTGTGTCGTTTAAACTATATTTCCACCAAGAAATCACACCTTTCTTGTTCTATATCATTTTATACTAGTAGACTATCCAGACGGCAATAAAAAAAAGTATAAACCTTTGATTATGGAAAATACCAGTGGTACTTCACACCATACTCATGCTCCAATACACGTGTTGTGTTTAGATTAAATCCGCTTTGTGATAAATCTGATATCTGAATTCATATTTCTAAAATGATTTTGAGGTTTTTTGGGGAAGACTGAATATAAGTCATATATTATTTTCGATGTTTAAGTTTTTCTTGTTGACAGCTATTTTATAATATAAACGAGTTTAAAGACAGTTCGAGGATAAATTTCATATTTGAGCATGGATATATAGTTTTATGATTACGACTTCTTAGTTCTGTTCCCGCTAAACGATAGCTACGTATAACATGTGCAAGTTTTCCAAACTAACAGGATGTATTGTCATGCAAGCAAAACCCTAATTTTTAACTCAATTTCGATAAAAAGTGCAAACTATGAATAAGATATAAAGTTTTACAGAAACCTTTGGAAAAGTAAACGTATAACAAGATCAAGGGCTCCAAAGGGATATTCGTCTTCTGTTTTGTCGGTGGAATTCTTGGTCAAATCCAGATAATGTCATCTAAAGTGCCTCCTGGCATTTAGATTCCTCAAGCAACTAGACTATTCCAAATGTTGTCACTATGTCGATCATAAAACACGTGAAATTAGTCTTCATTGACCGATTTTGCTGATAGGCCGTCAAGACCATCTATCCACGCTACAAAATTATCATATCCACACACCATATAATCACTGGTTTAGATCGCTTGCAAACAAAAAACGTGATATAACGTTAGCTATGTAATTATTTTGTTATCGTTACGTAAGTCCAATATTAACGCTATCAAAGAGCTACGCAATTACATTACATCACTACTGTTTCGTGTACGTTATGTGTATGTGCAATCTATGGGTTGACACCCCATGGAATGGTTTGTTTGGGAGAAAAGAATATTCTGTGGTCGTGTAGCTCAAATGATGTCCGTCTAGAGTTCAGAGGTCCAGGGTTCGAGTACAGGCCTGGTCGTTGCATTTTCTTCTCCTGTTATATATGACGCATAACCGAAGTAACCACAGGTATAGGGTATAAGGTGCCGTGTGATTGTCCGATGGGTCTATTCTAAGACATTGTTGAAGGACGGAGAAATATATCGGAACTTGACTTGCCTGAACGCCAGTGGCCAGATAGTTGAAAAGGTTAGAGAGTCTTTCTTGAGTTTGGATGTCCCAGGTTCGAGTCCTGGTCTGGTTTTCCTATACTGCTTCATATTAGTGTTGTTACCGAAGTCTAATGATTATCGCTCAACGACTCTTACAGTTATTTTGATCAATGTTGCAGTTTAATCAATATAGAAAATGCAAGAACCCACATCAATGTTGGGGGAGATGTTATGTTGGATAAGGTGGTCCGTCCGTCCTCCCGTCTGTCTGAGATGGAATCCTGTCCGGAGTTCCTGTTATTATTGTTACCCTAACTCTGACATGTAGAATGTAGCCCGTGTAGTTTTATACATGAGGTAGTGTTTGATCCACCTGTATGGACCGCCAAAGCTGCCTTATATGATAATGTTCATCATATTAATATTTACATTTGTCTGGCATTGTCACTATATAGTCTATTTGAAAGCTCTAGCATTGATGTACGTTTAAATGCCATCCATCACGCGCTACACTTATTAGCGTATTAATGCAACACAAACCGGTACTACAATATCCAGGATAATTAAGTTTAACGACTAACTATTTTGTCTACATTATTTGTTATAAAAATATGCCAATTACGCATAACGTTGATAATAAAATGATTCACAAAGTTGATTTTTTTTTTTTATTTTCCATGTACTATTTTGTTGGCCAAAAAGCACGCGACCATGTTCCGGCTGTTCCAACGACTGACAAAGAATCTGCTGACTGTCGGTAAGGCGGGAATTATGAATTTCAGATATGAATTATAGCATTTAAAAAATTAAAAAATAAAAGGAAAAGGTATGTAAATTTAAGCGTTGAACTGTCTTTGTATGGTATTTATGATCTATTTGGATGCAAGAGCTTTGCAAGCAAACAAATCATAATGTGCGCTACCACATTATGTTGTTTGCTTGCAAAGCTCTGGCATTCAAATAGATCATAAATGCAATACAAAAACAGTTCAATGCTTAAATATGACAACACTTCGCCATTATTTGACAGCACTTCATCATTAAATCATAACAAGATATGTAAATGAGAAAGCGCTCTAGGGACCAGGCCCGATACAAATAATTGGGACAAAATCACATGTGTACCCGTGGGCTCGCATCTCATCAGCATCCAGTAGGCCTCGGAAACTCCATATGCCCTCCGACAACAGGGGCTTTTCTAGTCTTATATCAAATAAAAAAATACCTATATATAAAGACAAGGGAACCGTCCGATCGCCATTGAAAGTCTGGCCTAGTTTTTAGCTTGTTGTCACCTCGGCGTCAGTGTTGGTGTTCCAACTGTACGTATTTGGTGAAGGTTTTGAAAGACATTTACACATCACTATTTAATTGATCTAGCATGGGTACTGACATTTGACTTAAGGCTCCTTGTTGTGTTATAATGTCTTCACTCGGAGTCGAACTAAGACATATTTTGGGGAAAAAACAGATTTTTGACATATTTAGGACTTTGGAAGTTTAATGTGGGCAAGTGTACTAGGGTACTGATATTTCACATTAGGGTATCTGGGGACTATTCATTCCCGGAGTCAAAATAAGGGATTTGACACGTTATGGTCTTCGACATTTTTTTGCATTTTTAAGTCATCTCACCCAAAGGGTCAGGATAACCTATAGCCATGGTGTTTCATCCGTCACCGTGCGCCGTAAGACTGTATTTCAAAACGCTACTATTCCTTAACCCTTTGGTCGATTACTACCAAATTCGGTTTGAAGCATCATATTTTATGTAAATGAGCCTGGTGGGGCCCTAGGAGACAGAAGAGCGAGGCCCCAAAAGGGGGACGTAGCCAAAAGTTTGCTTTAAAATGCTACTCCTTCTTAATGCCTTAATTACTTACAACCATATCTACATGTAGTATGAAACATTATTGGAAAAAGGCAAGGCTTATTGATATGACCGAGGGTTGGCCGACCCATGAGGACAGAGGTGCATGGCCCAAAAATGGGAACTTGGCTGAATTTTTTCTTTAAGATGCTGCTCCTCCTTTAAGACAAAATAGATGAAAACCAAATTTGATCCAAAACATAACTTGTTGCGTGTAGACAATGTATGGTAATGATGCTTGCTTGAAGGATGTGTCGCTGCTGTAATTGTTTGTCAGATGACAGTTAAGGCCCGTGGCCTCTTGTAAAATTGTTCAGCTATATACATGTATGAATGGTGTCAATAAAGGTTGAGTTTCATGAATTAAGTCCTTCAAGTACATAATATAACACTTATTCATCAAATATGCAAAACAATACCAATTTATTTATTTAAATTACTTATTTACAAACATCTGTTTGACAATCTATGCCGTTCAAAAAGATCTCGTTTCAAACTCCTTTTTTTCAAAATGAAATCTCCGCCTATCTACATAATTATAGTACCAATCTCTTCATAAAACTTTCCTCTTTCGGTTCATGCATATTTTATATATGTAAAATTCGTCATAGTTGTTGAAAAAGCTTCGTACTTTGCCGCCATGATGAAGATTGAAATGGATTGTCTCGCTGTCATTATTGTACATTGCATTACAAAAATAACAAATGATTGGTCGTAAAAGGTATAGGCCTATTTACCGAAAACAATGTTGTTAAACAGTATCTAGAAGAGTGTACGAGTCTCTATTTCCTAGTTGAAGTATTTTTATAATTGAACCTGCCCGTGCTGTACATGTAGCGCTTGGTTCGGTCCGAGTGGGTTTCCAAGCAGTATTTTAATCAAAATTTTTTGAAATAGGAGATAATAAATCTGTTAAATATTTTTCACACTCGTTAATTTTACTGGGATAAAATCATAAATTTGGACTCAAATATCTCACTCGTAATGGCAGGAAGCAGAAAGTGTGTTAGTTTCAAGGTAAATGTATGGGGTTTTAATGTTTCTGAATCAGTTACTGGTTAGAGTATATTTTTTTTTAATATGTCTGCACTAAAGCTAAATATATCTGCCGCCCGCTGTATCGAAATATCAGCACATTACAGACTTCTCGATGTTCAATATTAATACGGCAGGACGTGAAACAATTCAGGAGTATTCTAGCATCCAGGGAGAGGATGGCAATAATATATATATATAACATTTACTATTTTCACTTAGGCGGTCGAGGCTCCATATCCCTGACGTTATTTATTTCCCTCTGTCTTTTTCTGAATAGGGCCTTTATTTTTTTTTCTTTGTTTGCTTTTGTTTTGCAGATTGATGATTTATATATGTGTTGGTGAAACTGTGCACATCTTGATATTTTAGATACACGGGTATATGCTCGTATATACCTAGACGTTACCCACTT
This sequence comes from Pecten maximus, assembly GCF_902652985.1. Taxonomy (NCBI): domain Eukaryota; kingdom Metazoa; phylum Mollusca; class Bivalvia; order Pectinida; family Pectinidae; genus Pecten; species Pecten maximus. Next base: position 17,468,297 of record NC_047032.1, on the reverse strand, counting down.
ATCTGGTCCCTCTGAAATCAGATAGGCCACATATATCTAAACTGTAACACATCTGCAGCTCTCTGAGTAAAATAGGTCCAAATACACCGTAAATGTGACCAATTTGCAGATGCTTGCGTAAGTAACATATGTAGGTCAAAATATACCGAGTTAAAAAAAATCAGATACCTTTGACGCATAGGTCCTGATACGACCTTGAACAAATAGGTCAAAATACTGTATACTGATAATTCAACACATATTCAATTCCCTGTGTAAAACAGATCTAAATATACAAAGACTAAAACATATTGTCAGACGCCTGTGTAGGATAGGTTCAAACTATGGTGGCTGGTTACAGTTATTTCTTTTTCGCGTTTTCGTGGCGGTTTGAATACGCTACAAGACATTTTAACTGTTAAATCCCGCCTTGGCGGTTTTTTCGAACGCGCAGAAGCGCCAATACGCCAAACCCCAACACAAAATGGCTATGATCAACCACCATACAAAATACACATAGACTGTAGCAATGCTCGTGTCATATTGCATCACTGGGTATAACCGTACACCGGTAAACCAGCGAAGCGAAGCTGCTGTTAAGTTTTTCAATCTTTTTTAATTATTGGATAAGTTATATTAGCATATACATTGTTTCTTTGTTAAGCCTTTGATATATGCATGCCATAGAACCTTCGTATGCAAAATGATACAGAAACACCATAAGGCAACGATATTTCATTATACCGCACGTTTAAAAGCTCCCCACACCAACATTACACTAAGTACCAAATATAGTATACGTGCATGTTTGACCAAATTCAAGCTTTAAATCGTTGCGTAACAACGGAAAATAAAATTACCAGGTGTACGACAGGTTATAAACTTTTTCAACCTGCCGTACACAAGGTCATGTTATTTTCTTTTGTTACGCAATGTATATCATATATATAATGTCACATACGGGGTTCTATGGAATGCTTATATGATAGCCTTGACATAGATCTAATTTATACGCCGTGTAAAAATATGATTACAATAATAAACATTGAAAAAACTTACGTGAGTTGTACGTGCTGGTAGCGACCTGCAAAATCAATTTGATAAAATAGTGGGTGTTGAAAGGAGAGCGACAAAGTGTCTACCAGGAATGAAGAACCTAACCTACAGTGAGAGGCTGGAGAAACTAAAGCTACCAACACTGGCCTTTAGGAGAATCAAAGGAGATATGATTGAACTATACAAAATAACAAGTCAGATTTATGATAAGGAATGTTTTACTGCCATATCACTCTGGAAAGATGTATCCGATCGCCACAGCTGTAGAGGGTACACCAAAAGAAAATATCTCCTAAACGAGAAACTACCATGGTAAGAAAAAACTATGATTTGATCAGAACAGTAGTAATTTGGAATGAACTACCAGAACATGTAGTAAGAGCAAAACATATTAATTTTTTTTTTTTTTTTTTTTTGAAAAGGTGGACAACCATTTAAAAAAAATAAAGAAACTTATATTGATTATAATGCTACAATCAGAACATAGAGAACAATATACCTGCAACCGGATAAAGTGTCTAATATATTGATTTATTATCTATCTATTGTAAGTCTGGTATAGAGGACTTTATATAGTCCTCGATCAGAATAAAACTTATCTTTTCTTAATTCCCAGTGTACGGGTATACATAGTGCGCATCCTGGATTAGGGTAGTCAGAGTTGCCTCCCTTACGCCAGTTTAAGAAACGTCGGGTGTGATGTATTTGTCGGCCGAAAGACATGATGAATTAATCACTAATGATAACGTTAGTCCAGTATCCAAATACATATCAATGCTCCTGTGTACAATTAAATAATTCCCAAGTTAAATAGTAAATGCAATAGAGGTAACCAATGCTAAAATGAAAACAGAATATGTTTTCAATATTTTCTTTTTATGCTATCCCTTTGTCTTGCTGTACAATTTTATTTGTCTCTTCAAGTGACGGTGAATTTACCTATGCTTATATTCCTCTTTCAGTTACAGATGTGAAATCCAATCAGTAAAGTATTTTTTGCGTTCAAGATTGACTTAGGTGGTCAGGTCGCGCAGTGGTACTCTTAATCATCCATCTTTCACACAGGCGGCCAGGGTTCGAATCCATGGCCGAAGGTAAACATGTATGAGGGTTATCTGCCCGACCACGTCGGTTTTCTCCCATAGTAAGACCCCTTCCGCACTTCTATCTAGGCCAACAGGAGTGATTGACATAATGTGATTGAACTACATTAATACTTGATGTAAATATAACAATTTATTGGTAACATTCAATGCTCCGCAAAAAGACAAAAGTAAGCAGACAAACAAACAAAAAGAAATAGCATGGACATGAATTAATGCATTTTGTTTGTCAACATTTAGGAATAACATTCCCGGACAGCTACTTTACATTGTCAACAATCATGGTTTACATTCATGGACAACTACTTTACATTGTCAACAATCATGGTTTACATTCCCGGACAACTACTTTACATTGTCAACAATCATGGTTTACATTCATGGACAACTATTTTACATTGTCAACAAGCATGGTTTACATTCCCGGACAACTACATGTACTTTACATTGTCAACAATCATGGTTTATATTAATGGACAACTACTTTACATTGTCAACAATCATGATTTACATTCCCGGACAACTACTTTACATTGTCAACAATCATGGTTTACATTAATGGACAACTACTTTACATTGTCAACAATCATGGTTTACATTCATGGACAACTACTTTACATTGTCAACAATCATGGTTTACATTCCAGGACAACTACTTTACATTGTCAACAATCATGGTTTACATTCCCGGGGACAACTACTTTACATTGTCAACAATCATGGTTTACATTCCCGGACAACTACTTTACATTGTCAACAATCATGGTTTACATTCATGGACAACTACTTTACATTGTCAACAATCATGGTTTACATTCCCGGACAACTACTTTACATTGTCAACAATCATGGTTTACATTCCCGGACAACTACTTTACATTGTATACACTCATGGTTTACATTCTCGGACAACTATTTAACATTGTCAACAATCATGGTTTACATTCATGGACAACTGCTTTACACTGTCAACAATCATGGTTTACTTTCCCGGACAACTACTCTACATTGTCAACAATCATGGTTTACATTCCCGGACAACTACATGTACTTTACATTGTCAACAATCATGGTTTACATTAATGGACAACTACTTTACATTGTCAACAATCATGGTTTACATTCCCGGACAACTACTTTACATTGTCAACAATCATGGTTTACATTCATGGACAACTACTTTACATTGTCAACAATCATGGTTTACATTCATGGACAACTACTTTACATTGTCAACAATCATGGTTTACATTCATGGACAACTACTTTACATTGTCAACAATCATGGTTTACATTCATGGACAACTATTTTACATTGTCAACAATCATGGTTTACATTCATGGACAACTATTTTACATTGTCAACAATCATGGTTTACATTCCCGGACAACTACTTTACGTTGTCAACAATCATGGTTTACATTCATGGACAACTGCTTTACATTGTCAACAATCATGGTTTACATTCATGGACAACTACTTTACATTGTCAACAATCATGGTTTACATTCCCGGACAACTACTTTACATTGTCAACAATCATGGTTTACATTCATGGACAACTATTTTACATTGTCAACAATCATGGTTTACATTCATGGACAACTACTTTACATTGTCAACAATCATGGTTTGCATTCCGCAAAAATTCGGGGACTAAACAATCTCCACCCGATGGTTGAGATCCCCTATCTCATCCAAAAAAAGGTAAATTATTATTTTTTCTCTTACACTCTTTTCAAATCGTAGTGTGAATCAAATCCAAACATATGTAAACAACAACACGTTGACGGCGGATGACTTTTGTGATAAGGCTGCAGCAGACGCTTTACACCTTATAATGTTGATTTCAAACATATACCTATAGAGGTTACGATAAGCTTGTCGAAAAGAACACTCGGTTAACTCCGATAATTAATACTTATTTTAATTTGAACATTTTCTCTACGTTGTAAATCTCCCTTAAGTAGTATACACCCAGGTAAACAAGCAGCGAACATATGCATGCCTGCAGAGAGCAGCGAAAGTGACCGATTTTGGTTTGGTTAGGTTTTATTTGTTTAACGTCCATTAACAGCTAAGGTCATTTAAGGACGGCCTCACGTGTTTGCAACATGCATGCGAGTGGTGAGTTGGTATATGTCTTTTGGGAGGCTGCGGTATGTTATGTCTCCTTGTGATAGGCCGGAACTTTCGCCGATTTAAAGTGCTACCTCACTGAAACATACTACCGAAGACACCCAGCAGCAAACCCTCTCGGTCACATTATACTGACAACAGGCCAACCAGTCGTCCCACTCCTATCCCTGGAGTATAAGTGATCCATACATGCTTATGTCTTTGTGTTTTGTATATTGGTTTATATGATATTTGTTTTGTATACATCAAAGGATCAACCAGGTAACGGTGGCTGATCTATCGGTTCTGGCACGACATTTTTCATGCATACGTGCCAGAGCAAATGTGAGCGTAAACATTTTTCATGCATGCGTGCCAGAGCAAATGTGAGCGTAATCCCTGATGATGCGAATCATAATCTAGGCGTAACCGTAAATAATTCAGTCTTTGTGTTAAGTTGTGTTCACCAATTAATGTCTAAAACATTTTTTTTTCTATAACCATGATTGAATAATTGAAGAGCATGCGACAAGCGCATGGTGTAGTTGTCGAACATAACATTGTTGATGGATTTAACAAAATATATTAAAAGTACAAAAAGAAACTGTTTTAGTAAAGGAAAATATACATTCAACATTTCCGTAAAAATGTTTAATGGCTGATAAAGTTACGGAATGTCTATTTTCAATTGCCATATTAACTAAATGGATACAAAATAGAAAATATGGAAAATACAAGATTAAAGCATTGATATTGATCAAGATTTGTATTACCTTATAGTGTTGTTTTTTTTTTTTTTTCTCAATGTAAAAATTAAAGAAGAAAACACGATTAACTGCACTCAGTAGTCGTCCAGATTTATTTTGAATTGTTAATTAGAAAACGTGAAACTATTTTTTGGCAAAGCGTGATATGCCAAATGGAATTAAATCACCATCATATAAAAAGAGGGAAATAGTTTCTTTTCGATGTCTCCATATTTAGATCATTATGTTATGACAAAAAGAATATCTATTACTAATTCCATGTTACCATCAATTACCCGCCGTATCATTGACCTAGTTTGAATGGTGACGTATGCCTTGCTACTCTTGGTTACGTTACCGTGTTTTAGCAAAGATATGTTTGGCTAGTCGGAATACACACCTCATCAATAGCGCAGGTGTGTCAACGTCATGCTCCTCTGATAGCTCGATGCAAAACTAATAAAAAAATCTAAATGGTAGTGTTGTCATAATGTTAAAAGCTGGTATCATTAAGCCTCATCGAATTTTGATCTCTTGTTTATCGATGCTGCTCAAGTAAAACCTTTCCCACCCTATGTAAAGTCATACGAGTTCTAAATTTATTACTAGTTTGACCAAGGTAAAAGTCACCACATTGAAAACAAATTATGGCATATACTACATATTTTGATTTACAATTCATATTGGCTTTTACAGTAAAATGCAAGCCATTCATAAACGTATATGTACTACAATCAATAATCATTAGGCATGTACCGCACCTAGTAGTCTTACATTTGGACACCCTGGAGTTACCAGAACTGTCAAATTTAGATAATGTCAACATTTGTTTTTAATTTTTTGGGTTGCCCTCTGCTATGTAAAATAGTATGATTTTTAAAAGTCTTTCTCATAAGAATACTGGTTATTGTTTTATCTATGGGATATATATTGTTCCTTTGGTTAATAGTAAAAGCAAAAGAAACTAAATTGGTGCTATTTTATTTGTTTACGTACACAGGATTGAGGTAATCATGTGAATCAGAGTTTTTACAATACAAGTCAGTTATGCTATTCCATTTATACATACCTGAATTGAAATATCTAAAAATGGCATGGAAATTTCAATACACTCAATTGTGTAACACATTGATTGGAAAAGAGTATACAACACATGATAAAATTCATGTACATCCTTATCAGGTTGCCATATAATAGAACAATCATCAAGGAACCTTCAAAAATTAGCTTTGACAAATTCAGTCAAAGTGTCACTAAACGTATATACAATCTTAGACTAAAGAAGTTACTTCAGTTTCAATTGCAGTACCTTTGATCTGTTGAAAAAAATATTGATTAAAATAAAAAGCATTGTGTTTCAAAACAATTTTTAAAGCCTTGAGTATAAAATCATTTGATTAGGCTTTTATTCATGAATTTATTTGCATGTCTATTTAACTTTTTGATTTAATCTTCTTCTTCCCCATTTGTATGTATTTCGTCAATAGATGATTTGCATGAATTTATGATCAAGTTTCCTTTGAATAATAATTACTTATCAACCCTGTTTTTATATATTTTCCCCTTTTTTAATCATAAAGATATTTATTTTCATTATACCAATGTCTATCAGATGATACTCTATCACGGACTAACTCTCCGCAGTTGAATATTCCATTCGTTTGACGCTTAGTAGTTTCATCTCACAGCATTGGAATTGTTACAAGCTTTTAGAACATTTTCAAAGCAAACGTTTGTTTTTATCTGTTTTTATCTGATAGCATTTTCATTTTAACAATAGATATCTAAGATTTGGAAAGCTGATTCGACGATTATAAACACTCTGAGATTTTTCAAACACTATATCTACCTACAATCAGTGCTACGGGTTGATATCACAACCCGGCAACACGAGGTACCGATGATATTCATTGACAAGATGGCAGGCAACACAGAAAATATCACTTTTTGAAGTTGATAATCGTCGTATTCACCTACAAACAGGTCAGTAATTTAACACTTTTCCATTAGTATCATCGTTATAAAGATGGTATCAAATTAATAATGTTAGATTGTTCAGTGTTCCAACATGAAATGATATGTGATATTACACAGTTTTGATGCTACACCGCCGACACTATTTACACAGTTAGTCGTAAAAATACAACAAATGTCACTCTTAGCATATTAATATATCCAGCAAGTGAATAATGACTTATCTATGATAGTGCGTAGAGGATTACGAAAGAACTGTAGATGCAATCTATAATTTATTCAATACATATTTGAAAGATAAACCTTTTTGAGACTCGTACCAACGTTACTACATTAAATTGTCCAACTGTCTATTCGTTATTTATTATTGATAATAACTCTATGCTGATGATTGATGAAAAAAGACGTAAGCTGGGATAGTTTAAACAAACTTTAAATACTTTGTTATCTTCACTTTGAAAACAATGCTCTAAATTTGACGAGTCCACCTTTAAAGGTAGTCTTCACCTCTGGAAGTCTAAAGCAATAAATAAAGGGATTGATAGCTGAATATACACATGACAATGTTGAGATACAGAATATTGTTGTTCGACTCGTCATTACTACCGAATGTAAACTTTGCATTACAGATCCTAATTTCAGTGGTGTCACACAGATAATAAAGTTGATAATTATAACAATGGTTGTCAAAGTACTTAGCTTCCGCCGGCATCTTGCGATATTGTTGTGCAAGATGACCGAATATACAATGATATATACTCGATATATATATTGCCGACAATGTCAGGTGTAGTCTACGATCACGCGAGTGAGGTACGTTAATACGTCCGTGTACAAGCCTGACCAGGTGTAGACTACCCCGATTGTAGTCACGCACGGCCGAACATCAGCTCCGTGACGAGGTGACATAAAAACATTCACTTAGAGAAGTCAGCTCGTCAAGTAAATTCACAACAACATTGGTTTTATTGTGTACGATATGTTTAAAGAGTCTGCTATGTGTGTCTCTGTTCTATTTGCTGGTGTAATTGGCGTAAGTGTCATTGCAGAGCCCTGATCATAGCTATGGAACATGTTATAATCAAACATTCAAAGGAAAAAGCTGCTCCTCCAACGAAAGAACTAAACCGAAACATTTGTTTACCAAAAATGTTGTTAAGTTTACATACAATTTCATCAGTTTGTGAATGTCGAATAATAAGTAAAGCCATACAAAGGTCAGCATGAACGTTACATTGAACATATTGAAATATCTCCTTTTGTACTTGGATGTACATATATGTATATCTCCAAGATGGCTTTCATAGCAAGAAAAATTGGTCAATACAAATGACACATATTTGGCTATGGAGTTTCAGTATAATAGTCAAACTTGAAAATGAACATCCGAAGAAAGCATGACCAAGAGTTCATTTTGCTATTAGGGTCGATAAAAAGTATCAGAATGGGAAAGGAGATATCCCAAAATTCGTTTATTTATCAAAACTGCAATCTAATTAAAATATAGATGATCATTCTCACTACGTTACATGAACATCTAACAACATCCCATAAGGGGACGCGTTCTGATGACCTTCGAGATGTGTGTTTTTCATTCTCGGAGTGAATTGTCAATTTGTCGATGTCCTCGAAGCAAACATTTTGTCAAAGCATGCATCTGAAGCAAACCATTTCGGTACAGCTTGTACATAAAGCTATACGTTTTGTGGGACGAAATGACTTGAAACAAATTGACAGATTATGCAAGATGTGCACTCTAGTCATGTTTATTCGGACACATAAAATCCACTTCCAAGATTATGGAAGTATTCATTCGACGTGAAACTTTATGGGCTGTTGTTAGATGTTCATGTAACGTATGAGAATGACCATCTAGTTTTTAATTAGATTGATCGAAATGTGTCGCCATCTGTTGATTAAATGAATAATAATTGTGTAGGTATTTCAAAATCATAGTTACATACATTTTAAATTTTCGATTTTTAGAGAAGTCTTGGTTTTATCATATATTTAACAAAGATATTACGCTTTCTAAGATACATAACCTTTAAGGGATTCACACTTTCACCGGGAAAACTTTCAACATCCTCTAGTGAGAAGTATGCGATTCAAAGCAGCATGTATTACATTATGCCATCAGTGCATACCTAATGAATATATACAAGTCCAAGTTTCATAAAAAAATATTCATTACAAATCAGGGGGAAAAGAAAAAAAGAAAAAATATCTAATCATTTTAACACTGTTTATTGTTCACAGCCGTGACACCAATTTACCAAATTCGAACATTATTGATCGATGAACTGATTTAGACATGATACTTTATTCTTAAAATCGTGTATTTTTATGTCATTTTGTTAATAGGACAATATATCATAACACCACACCGTATTTCAAAATACTTTAAATTAATCACAAATTAATATCATCTGTATGTTCTTACAATAACCAAGATCTACCATGGTAAGAGAGGAAAGATACAATGTTCATTACATGTTTTCAAGGGTATTATTGAGTAATCAAAGCATTTTCGAATGAAAATAGTTTGGAAACACAGTGACTATTGTTTTCATCAGGATATATTATCTTTTACTAAGCATCACAATACAGACAAAATGCCTGTTACAACAACTATAGCAGTAAAATATTAAAACCGTCAAACAACAATAACAATAACAGCCATGTAAATTCGGAAATAGATTTAGCAACATTCAGAAATCGGAACACATTTCCATCAGTCATCACAATTATTTCTAATGCAATATTTGAAGTTGATTTACAAAGGACGATTATCTGTTATAACAGGAAAAGTAAGTTACCTGTGATACTCGGTATCTATACAAGCATATTGACTCTTATTGTAATCAATACCCCAAAGTTAAGCGAAATTCTGAAAAATGTTAATACAGAGATCTACGGAGTAATCAGAACAGTAAATGGTATTTTACCTGTTCTAATACAGAGGTCTTGTCGAAAGGCGTAGGGAGATTTATACAACATACTACAGATAAGACTTTGCTTTACAATTGAAGAACGAATTATGATAATAACACTACATTTGCGTCATCAATTTCAGTCATTAAAGTGAATGTTAACTGATTATAACAATACATCAATGGTGTAATTGGCTGGAAATTCCAAGGCAAACAGCTGAAATAATGAGGCAAACTCGAACCCTTCTTTTTCTTTATCTGTGAAATACTAATTGGCATTTGGGATACGGATGACCAGGTTTACATATTACCAGGTATGAGTTATAATTCACAATATTCCACCACTTGACGATGGTTTGAAAAGTAGAACCATTGTGTTTGTCATTCCAGAAAATCGTACATACCGTTTTTCAGCTTAATCGGACAATATCTTAATTTTGATCATTCACAATAATTCGTAATGTTTCCATAGTAACAGTTCTGGAAAAATCCGGTGTTTCAGATTACAGTTAATCACAATTGACCGAAACTGCGTCATGTCCTTTTCTGTCTAATACTCAAAACCACACCATGTCCTTTCAATTAAATATTAGAAACCACATCATGTCCTTTAAGTTAAATGTTAGAAACTACTATTTATCCTGTCCTTTTTTTCAATAATAGAAACTGCATGTTTTTGATCGAAGGAAACAATCCCTGCATTCGTGTGAGGAAAAATATATAGGAAAGAGTGAAATGCATAACATCACGAAAACGAAATTCTGTCAGATTATTTGATATAAGTTGAACGCTGCTTTCTCTTCTTGCTATTCATATCAAAGGGAGATAAATCTAATATGCTTGCTGTATTGTTGAATTGCCTATGATAATATTTTGTTATCTTTAAAAATACAAGTATCATAATTATATAGATGCCGTTGGGATTACCAAAGTTACCATTACAAATATTTATATTTTTTTTATTTCATATTTTGTTGTTCTAGTTGCCTTTGATGCTAGAAATATTGATACAGTGCATTACAAAAAACCGTGACCTCTGACCTTAATATACATATGTACTTCAAGTCAATTTTCGTGTCGCTGCACTCTTACATAAAGTCAAAATTGAATAATATATCAGATGGGGAATAGAAACATATCAACTTTATTTAGTGGTTCAATGTTACATTTGAGCAGCCAGTGACAAGTTAATTGAGCACGTTTTTCTTTCTTTTTTTAGTATGTATGTGTGTGTGTGTTTTCCCATCTGATTTACTGTATCAGTAATTCACGTGATTATTTTCTTTAGAATAACGCATCAAAATAAGACTTGTTAAGAGTTTATATGTAAAAGGAAATTCCTGCAAAGAGCGCAGCTACCTTATCTAGCAGTCTTGCTCTTAATTCAGCTATTGCTATAGTGTGATCAAAGGTGTTTGCATTTGGTTAAGTATTGCTAGAAAAAAGAATTTTCCCCTTATTTATCTTTTATCAACTTAATTCAGATATCTGTATTTAACATATATATCTTTATTTTGAATAGTGATTATCTCTGTTAAGTTACATACATCTTAACTTGTTTTCTTAATTCAGATATGTATTTATTTAATGATATCTTCAGAATTATTTGAAATTGAGATTTCAATTGCAAAAATATTAGTACAGATCTCTGTATTTCTCATTCAATTTTTTCTCTTATATAGATAAGATATTTCTACTGAATTGTATTGATCATTATAATATTCAAATTGCTGAACGGTTGTGTGTATCCAGGACTAGAAATATCGAATTCTAGACATTTGCATGTTTCTTTTGTAGCAGTTATTGGGTCAGAATGTAAAAGGGTGTCAGAAGGACAGATTATTTTGAGCTTCTTAGAGGAGTTAAAGTGTTCAGACTGCAGCAACGGTATTTGGTGTAGAACATGATGTTTTTGCTTCAAAGATGTATTTGAAATAATTGGAAACATTGAACCCAAATGTGGATATGTTTTCAAGTCAAGTGTGACTTAAATTATTTTAGAGCAACCCCTAACAGAAACTGACACCGCATGATCAACTCAATGTCAAGAAATGTTTAGAAAATAATATGCTTTATAATGAAAAGCATTTTAGCTGGCAGCAGCATTGTTCGGTGAAATAGTGTATGGTTTTAGTTATTTGCAAATAGTATCATTGGTTCAGAGATTCACACAGGACCTACGATGACTATGTTATCCTTTTTTATTTGTTATTGTTCTTATAATGTATCATGGAGCGAGTGTACAGATCATGCACATACGCTATCTAAATGAACATTTTGTAGAATTGTTCTCTTATTTTCGAAATCCGTTGTTCATTATTTCCCGTTTAAAGGAACAAAAACACATCTTTCTTAATTTTCAGAAGCCATGCACAAAATTAATACCTGAATTTACTTAGGCCCACCTGTTGATTCGCCTGACAACATTTACGACAAAAGATGTCAAAATAGTTAGTTAGTTAGAGATAGTTTGGGGTAGCAAGACACAATCAAATTAGGATAAAATATAAAACCTTTCTTTGCAAGCAAAAGCTTATCATTGCATTTTTAAGAAGACGAATCAAGAAAAAAAACATGGATAAAGGAAATTATAGACCAGTAAGTATACCCCCTAGAATGTCCAGGGTCTTTATATACTCAAAACGTAAGCCCCTTGCACACTTGTTTCCCATTATGCATTTTCGAGTTCATATAACCGGGAGAGAGACTTCTTCTTCCAAAATATCAGGGTCAGCATGATGCGCAGGCAGCAGTGATATATGAATTTGTATTTCTCTCACGAGAAGGATATACATATTGTATATCCCTGTCAACACAGGCACGTATCAAACAAATAAGCTAGCATGACCCAACCTTTGTGAATATACATCTAAATATATGTGTATGACAGCTTTATTGAGAAGTGTCACATAACCCATTCTTCTGAAAAACATAATGGACTGTACACGTCTATCGTCGGAAAACAAGTACATTTAATAGTTCAATAATTGAACAGTGCGCAATCTCCGGTCAAATTATCTAAGAAATTCATCAACGACACATTTTTCTTCAAACAACACTGATATATGTACAGCTACAGTGACAACACAATCAATAAAGCACACATGATGAGCATCGCATGATGAACACATCAATTTAAGCAGACAACTCACTCTTATACTGATTCTTAGACAGCCATATGCAGGCAAACACTAACAAATTCATACAATGTATTTTGAGCACAAAGCATAGAACGTAACGTTTGAATATATACTGAAACGAAAAAGAAACGCAACTTCAAATTGTAGGTTTAATAAAATAATACTTGTGAGCATTATGTTTAAATTTCATATGTAATAGTTAATATTGAATATTGATGTAACATCCTTTAAATGTTTAGAGATTTTTAAGAACAGGTCACTTTGCTAGAAGGTCATGATTGGTAGTACCCTACGTGAATCCAAGTTGAAATGGCAGCAGTTTTGAAACCGTGCCCTTATATCGTGTGTGTCCTCCTCGAACAGTTATCACATCTCTAATTCTTTGTTGCATTGAGTTCATCAGGGCATTGACTTTCCGTATTGGAATGTTATTCCATTCTTGGACGAGTGCATTTGCTAACTGAGGGAGGGTATTTGGGGGGTTACGGCGATTTCGAATTCTTCTGTCTAATTCATCCCACAAATGCTCGATTGGGGACAGGTCGGGGCTATATGGAGGCCAATCTATAGGAACAATGTTCTGTGTCGCAAGAAAGTCTCTACGGACTCTTGCAACGTGTGGTCTCGCGTTATCTTGCTGAAAGGTTAGATGATGCTGCCTAACAAACGGCACAACATGGGGCCTAAGGATCTCATCCCGATAGCGTACGGCCGTTAAATTCCCATTGACTATCACCAAAGGCGTCTTCAAACCATGGGAGATTCCCGCCCAAACCATAACTGATCCACCCCCAAATCGGTCGTGTTCCAAAACACAGGCGTCAGCAAAACGTTCGCCTCGACGCCGGTACACACGTTGACGGCCATCTGCTCGAAATAACGTGAATCGAGATTCATCGGTGAAGAGCATAGACCTCCAACGTCTCATAGGAAAACGTCTGGGCATATGTGCCGTTGCCCATTGCATACGACGTGCTCGACGTTGCGGTGTTAGTGGTAAACCAACGTACTGTCGCCTTGCACGCAAATTAGCCTCACGCAGTCTGTTGATCACTGTTTGGGGATGAATTCGACGGTTATGAATACCAATCGTATTCCTTGCCGTTTCAGCGGCCGTTAATCTCCTGTTACGCAGGTGTGCCAACCTAAGAACCCGGTCTTGACGTCGCGACGTTACGCGTGGACGTCCTGATCTCGGCTGGTCATCGACTCTTCCTGTTGCGTTAAGACGTGAAACTAATCGACTAATAGTCGATTTGTGAACTCTGAATTGTCGAGCGACGTGAAGTTGCGTGTTCCCTGCCAGAAGCATCGCTATAGCACGTCCTCTATCAACCTTTGATAACCGTGGCATAATTGTAAAAGGAATTATTGTTTGCAAAAGTATTGGCGATGATGTGGCTCAATGTTAGTGATGAATTGATACTGGTTTGAATGAAAAAAGAACGCATATGTTTGTACAGGCACGGTTTTTGATGTTTTTACCGCGCCGGAAGTGCATAGGTCTCTAGTCACACTTGGGTGATTTTGAAGATTGGTATGGGTGTTAGGCAGGGTGCATGTTTATTTCCGCGATTTTTATACAGATATGTATATTTAATACAAAATTAATCACAATTTTCCATGTTGCGTTTCTTTTTCGTTTCAGTATATAAAATAACAATACAAAGGTATTAAGATTTGAAATTCATTCCATAGTGCTCTTTAATAAAGGCTACAACCGAGATTAATCAAGTCTATGAATCTTTTTTATCGACGAGGCTTACAGTGTTAATCAATATTCAAAGTCGGCATTTGTTTTATTACATTTAAATGACTAAAATAGCAGTTATTATGTGTTTGATGTTCTTTATCAACGATTTGTTTTTAGATATTTTGTTTTTTTGCATTCCTTGTTTATTTTTCTTAGTACGAGATCACGTAATTAAAATATAATGTTACCCTCATGTGCATTTTGGTGCGATAAAACATTTGGATCTAAAGGAATGAGTTTGTGAATATGTTCTCCAATAACATCTACTTATTGTTGTCTATCAATATAAAATTATTGATGTTGAATGAGAATAATATTGGGATTTAACAACCCGAGGCTATTACCCGAAATGATTATTACATTCTAGGAACGATAAATCCGTGTATCTAATTTCAACAATTATTGCATCGTATGACAGGTGTTTTGTGGAAATTCAGGGCTTAACTATTTTGAAGTGACTTTCAGTTATTTGTTTCGATGAGAGAGTGATCTTTGTAATTTGTGGCCACGTAAGAAATAACAGTGTATTCAAGTAAGTGAGTTTTTCTTAATTGCGTTCATGTGTGATATAGGGAAAGGGTTATTGCCTCTAGTTCTTTTTTAGGATGCGTAGTAACACTGGATTAAAATGTAATTATTGTGGTGTCAACATCGCATTTGATCAATATATGTTATGCATCTCCCGACAAATTAGAAAACGGCAAATATTAGTCATATTATAATTTTTTTACGGGTATTCTTACGTAATATGAGATATATCAATATATCTTGCGGGTTTTTTTTTATTCTCTATGATTTGCATTATTGTGATTTTTTTCTTTCGTGTTATTCAATGCATTAAAACAGTGCAATTTTAAAGAAATAAATATCATTTCAGATTCTTACTATTTTAAGAAGGTTTTGATTATGTTTCAAATAAACGAAAACATCATTTTAAGCGATTAACCCGTAGTAATCATATTCCTCATACTTTCTACACCTGTTTGGATAAAATACAGGGATTGCCATACACATGCCAATATCACATAAATGGGTATGTCACAAATACATCATTTACGTAGATCACCCAGATAACAAACGGCAGGCGCGAACAAGTGATGCTTGGCTTTGAGATCGTAGAGAGAGATTGCCGGAGAACTGAGCTTCAAGTGTTGACACTTCAGGACCATTTACTGGATTACTCCTCCTACTCACTTTAACACCTAGTTAACATTGTATCACCGGTTTAAAACATGTGACTGAATATTTTGAAGCATAACACTATCTCAGGTTCACAGCAAGCTATGTACATTTGATATCTACCATCGAAAAAAAACTCTGAATTTGACGAATCCAGATTTAAAAATTGCCTTGACATCTGGGGTTCTGTAGCAATAAATAAATGGATTAATAGCTGAATTTGTACATGACAAAGATATAAAAACACTTCTTGTTGTTAGATTGGTTGTTTCCACTAAATGTAAACCTTGCAGCAGAAAACTGAAATTAAGTGGTGTCACAAAGATTATAAGGTCGATGATAATAATTATGATGGTCAAAGTACTTTTCGCTTCCGCCGTCATTTTACGATATTGGTTTTCCTGAGTACGATATCCCTGATTTGTTGAAGAGGCTGCTGTGTGTGTTGTTTCAGTCCTGTTTGCTGGTGCAATCTGTCGACATTTGCGTCTGTGTCGATGTAGAACCACAATCATCGCTACAGAACAGGCTATAATCAAACACTCAATGAAAGCAGCAACCGCACCACAGACCGCACTAAACTGATGCAAATTATCACAAAAAAGAGTTTCAACTTTACATACAATATCATCAGTTTGTGGATGTCTATTGATAACAAATATCAAGCAAACTGATACAAACGTCAACAAAAACATGATACTGAGCATTCCAAAGTATCTTTTTTCGTACTTAGATGTATATCTCCAAGATGGCTTTAATAGCAAGAAAAATCTGTCAATGCAAATTACACAAACTTGGCCGATTGAGTTATAGTACATGAGAGTGAAAAAGAATATCCGCAGGAAACATGACCAATAACTCGATTTGCTATACGGATCAACACAAGACATCAGAATTGGAAAAAAGGAAAATCCAGCGAGAATATCTGTTATCCCTAATATTAGAAGATGTGTATTCCGGACATTAGGATACCGAAATTTAGTTAAAATGACGACAATGACAGCAGGTATATTCACCAATATTATTAACACTCCCACTGATATAACTATAATGCTGATCCACGTGGGTACAGTGTCCGTGTCGTAATGGTTGAAGTCGCTGGTATTCGATGATCTATCGCACTGTGTCGCCATCTGTGGATTAAATGTTGATTACATAAAGACAGCATTATCAAACAAAATCAGAAACTACTGATCGACATTCGATATTTGTAATTTCGCACGTGCGTTATAGTAATTAGAAACTAATCCCAAAAGCTACCGAAATCCCCGCTTCCCATCATTGGTAATATCATATACAATCCTGGATAGCCCTTACGAAATGAATCCATGGGAATCAGATTTGTTATTTTATTGATATTAAAGTGTTGTTTTTTTTTTTTTTTAAATAAGGCAGAAGTAAATATAATTTCATTTACTATAGTATGGAGTAATTGGCTGAGCCTGAAAACGGTACATTCTGAATTAAGTAAACTTTATTTAAATGTACATGTATAATGTTAATAAAATCATTGTATGTATTTCAGAAAAAAATATATTTTAGATTTTTTAATGTTTAGGAATTTGATTATGAGCAAAAGGCACTTAATTTATAAAGAGTTTGTGTTTAATATAAAGGTATTTCAGTTATATAAAATGTATATTTAAAATATCTGTTTGTTCATTTAGAACATAATGAATATACATGATATATATATGATAATAATAATAACCTTTAATTTTTACTGTGTTCGGTATTTTTTCTTAATTGTGTCCCCCTACGGTTTTTTTAGTGTGAGGAAATAGTTTGAAAATCAGCTGTAGTCAACTTAATATTTTTGTTCGTAAAATCTTACCTGGTGTATGTTGTTTTTTTTTAAACACAATGAACATGAAAAGAAAAAAAGAGAGAGAAAAAGAAAGAAAAATTAATACTAGAAATCTAAATTTTGTGTCAAATGAATTTTGAAAATGAATTAATCATATCTTTTTTGATAATGTTTTATTCATTTTTAGTGTTTAACTAAGTTTATATGGAATGTATTGTATATTTTTTTTAAATAAAATGTAATCAAAATGTATTCATTCTTTGTTCTTCATTTATAAGAGACATCACGGATTGAAAAAAGCAATCCTATGCATAACGACCGACTCTCTATGAAGGACACTTGTCTTGTTCCGTCAGTGTCTTTTATACAAACGTTTGACTGTATATTTCTTTTTTACTAACGTTACCTTATTCGACCAAATTTCCCATATGTTTCCTGAATAGTTGCAAGCCCAAAACAAGAAAATCAATTATTGGTTATTAATTTAATAGTATAGGCATATTTATATTTAAATAAAGAATAATTGATATATGTAAATAAGTTGCACGTAGTTTCTTTTTGAGAATTGCATTGGAAAGCAACAAATACAATAACGATTATATATCAACAGCCAAGGATGATATCAGCAACAACAGCTATAAAGGTATACAGTGACATATAATGCATCCGATGCATATTAATGACAAAATGTGAATTAAAAAAGAAAAACATGCTACAACAGAAATATAAACCAAGCTTAAGACTGGCCAAGTGAAAGCAAATTTCCATGCTTTCACATGAATGCTCACACTATTTATATAACGGTAAATTAATAGTATTGGTGTAGTCTGTAATAAAATATAATACTGATATATATATAATACTAAAATGACGTTTGTATAGTCTTTGCTTGGACTATTGACGCAGTATATATAATAGGTGACTATACTGCGACATTAATTGATAATGTTAGTTTTTGGTGGAGTGAAAATACAGTGAGTAACAGAGATCAGAAAACGAAATGATATTTTACCTCTTTCAATGCGACCGTCGCGGAGGAAAATTTCTATAACAGTCGTACAAAGATGTAGACAGCTTGGATCGCCGATCAAACTAAGTCATACACATGCCAGAGTGGATACTGATATCTTACACTATATTTACGTCATACATTTCACACAATTTAGGAACAATACATTATCTACGATAAAACCTTTGCGACGTAATTGACAAGGTTCAGACAAATAGCAGGCCACTTAGTTGGTTGGAGCCCCGATCACGTAATCTTCCGTGCCAGTTTCTGTTTCTCGAGCAGCTTATAAACGGGCCGATCAGTTCTGTCTTGCTTGTGTCCTTTGGGCAAGACGTCTTACCTTTATTTCTATGCAAGAGGCACCCGTACGTTTTCAATTGTAGTAGTTACCAACTACTACAAGAAGATTTCGCTTCAAAATTTCAAAATGCTGTTCATGGGGCGATAAATCCAGCAAATAAACAGTTGCCTTCTGGGGAGGAGGTTAATATTTGACTATAGCTTATATAGGGAAATCACATTATTGACTATTATTTGTTGGATTTGTATTAGAATTCATTTATACTTGGTTAACAATATCAGGGGCGGATGGGTGTGGCCAAAATGTGTCAAATTCACTGAATATTCGGAAATCATCTTCTCAAGACCCAAATAGGAAAGAATCAATACTCTTCATAGATGGAAGGGTCTGAAAGTGATTTACCAAAAGAGTAAATTTCGTGACCCTGGGGCCACACGTTTACTCCTTACGAGGGGGTAAACTTTATTATAGTTTATGTTTGACTATCATTTGTTTGATTTCTATTTGAATTCATTATAACTTTATTAACATTATCAGCATGGGATGCCAGCTTAATGGTATGCACATGTTGGCCTAGACTGACCCCCTTGGACTGATGGGTGGGGCCAAAAAGGGTCAATTTAATTAACTGAAATATTTCAAAGCTCATGTGACCGTTAAGGCCCATGGGCGGAGTTTGAAGAAAAACCAAAGGTGTTAACAGCCAAATTCGTAAGCAACAAAATGAACAAGTGGCCAATGTAAACTTTACACAACAAGTCCAAAGTTCATCAGTGCGACACAAATAATAATGTTGTTGATAATTATGTTGATTGTCAAAGTGCTTTATACTTCTACCGTCATTTGACGATTATTCCCAGTGTATTATGACTGTTTTGATAATATTTTGTGTGCATTTTTACGCTGTTGCTAGTGTATTAGCCGTTATTTTAGACACTGTTGAATATAAAAATAATGAATAAATATAACGTGTATTTTGCTATTGGGATTCAGAAAAAAATGCGTCAAACTTGGATGAGAAGAATTTGTAATTTATCCTTGAAAATAGATTTGTATTTTGGACGTTGGACTTTAAAAGTTTGGTCAAAGTGACGACTTTTGGCAGGAAATAGTTTCTGCAAAAGTCATTTGAGTGCGACCTCGCCTGTGTGACAGTTTATGCATTTGCTTTATGTGCAGAGGGAAGTTGTGGTTAATTTAGCATGAAACCTTTGACGACTGTATATTGCTACTGTATTGAACTGTACTGCCAAATATAGCAACCAGACAACCCATTCGGTCAAATTAAACTAAAAACGGGCGAACCAATTTCTTCACTCGCCAAAATAGTTAGCGCTAGATAGGAGTAGCGTTCCTCCTTTATTGACAGACATGTCTTCGCAAAATGACAGAAGCCAAAATTTTCCCTTTAAAGGTGTAACGCCCAACTAAAGTATAAAAATGGGGAAAGGTCAAAGACATAATAACATAAGTTGATACTAGTAGATGGGAAAATAGAGAGATGATAAGATCCCGAATTTGGTATCTCTTACAAACCAGGCAGTAGCGGCAACAAGTATTAACCTACGCCCTATCTGCAGAGCAGCTTACAAATCGACAGGTAATATTACTGCAGAACTAGTCCTAAAACATCGTTATGTATTATGCGTTGTTCACTTACCATTTTAATGAAAAGCATATTATATGATTATACATTACTCATTATTTTATTTTCACTGTTAAGTATTAAAACAAATTACACTTTGTTAAGCCGAATCCAATGAAGGTGTCCAAGGTACATCTATAGCAACGCGTTGAAAAGCGAAGACCGTTATACACTCAAAATAATGTATATAATAGTGTTTGAATCGCATATTTCACAAGTCCTGAAGTCATAATACATATGTGATATTAAGAATGTGACGTCGCTTGAATGCCAATCTAATTGAAATATGGATGGTCAATTTCACTGCGTTACATGAACATCTAACAATATCCCATAAGGGGTCACGTTCTGATGACCTTCGAGGTGTGTGTATTTCACTTTCAGGACGAATTGACAATTTGTCGATATGTCGATGTCCCCGAAGCGAACATTTCGTCACAGCATGCATCTGAAGCAAACCATTTTCGGTACAGCTTGTACATAAAGCTATATGCTTTGTGGGACGAAATGACAAATTGACAGATTATGCAAGATATGCGCTCTAGTCATGCTAATTCAGACATATAAAATCCACTTCCAAGATTCTGGAAGTAGTCATTTGATTGGTTAATCCAAAAGGTCGTGACGTGACCCCTTATGGAAAGTTGTTAGATGTTCATGTAACGTAGTGAGAAGGACTATCTAGATTTCAATTAGATTGCTTGATTTTATGGGTAGAGGGAAACATCCGATCAAAGCCGGATATCGCCAGACTAATAGGGAAACAAAAATCAATGTTTTACTTATATTATCACAGATAATAGTCATGTAATAAAATCTCATTCAATAAATATATATGCCACTCGCCTAAAGGCTCGGACATATCAATTTATTGACCTCCTTTAGTCAATTCCATATGAAATAGCTACGAGTGTAAGATCCTCCATGTATAATTATTGGTTGTAAATTAACACCGATGGAAGTCACTTGTCCTTAAAATGTCAAACTGGAAAATATAGGTCTAGGCATACCTGTATTCGTGCCTTTCCAAGACCGATTATATTTCAGAAACTTTTCACTTCATTGAATTTGTGTCTTATTCTCGAAATAAGTCTGTTATCATTACCGTTCAGGGTTATTTTCCGATACTGCTTCTAAGAAATCCATAGGAAATGTTAATAATTTCTGGTTATTCCTATTATAAGCAAGATATCCCTCTATTTTGGTTTTTATTCTATTTTGGATGCATGTTATTGTGTTGCCAATGTGTTCGTAATGAAGAAGAAAAATGTTAAACAGAAGCAGAAACTCTATACTAACGGCAGCATACTTGCATATACGTGCTGGTTTATACACAGACCCACACAAAAATAGAGAATACTCACAGTAAAAACACCATCACCATCAGTACACACGCAGCGTATATATCACCAATACGCCCTTTTCATGTAAACATAATACTTTCATTTACCCATCTTTACACATAGATCATAACTTTCTATTTTAGTATATTTTAAGAGCTAATAAGCTCGCAGAGCCATGTTTATCATCATTGCACATTCTCTATTGATTCTTTTAATCATTCTTTTTTATTCGTTTTTTACATGTTACTCGTTTAAATACATTGCTATGCTTTTCAATAATTTTATATCTCTATATCGTTGTAGGAGTAATTTTCTCTCAAGAAAATGTTTGAATAAAGACACAATTGAACAACTGTCTACCCTTCTATTAGAGATGTGGTAGTGTTTATATATTGTATAACCAATCAGGGACATAAGAATGTTAAATTCTTTGTACTTCTTATCAACAATCTTATATCCTATCACGATGTAATACATATTTCTTAGCTGAACATTGTAATTATGTTTTTGTAAAAGATCATGTATCAAATTCCACAATGGGTCTACACATTGACATTCAATAAAATAGTGTTTATAATCATCCTTAACATTACATATACAACATTCATCATTATCAATAATATTCCATCTTTTAAGTAAGATTCCATTTGGAAGAATATTATGGAATAGCTTCCATTTGGAAAATTTTTCGTTATTCTCTATTAAGATATCATTGATAAATTCAAATAATTCATGAAAAATCAAACCACTGCTTTCTAACTGAAACAAATCTTCCCACATACCTCTGCAGTATGACTCTGATTTCTTTTTTCTTATAAATGCTAAGTAAAGAAACTTATTATTTACCTGATCAAGTTTTACACCCACTCCTTTATCAAAGACTAATAAATCAGAGTCAGTTTGTACATTTACCCGTGCATTATCTCCCTGTGTTGCGAATATCGTTTTAAAGTCTTTGGTGACTGTGGCAAAGTTTTACAATAAAAACAAAAAGAGTGTATAGGTTTAATGTGTTTATACGCATATATTCTATAAATATTTTGATGTAATATATCATATAATATGACAACAGCTTCTCCTTTGTGCGATGTTGAGTGTTAACTTTTCATGTCCATTAACATGCATGTTGGTTCCGCTCCAGTAATTACTATGAATCCTTTTGTAAACATTTCTGAAAAAAATAACAGTTCCCGAGGATTTTATCACTTACATCTATCCAAATTTTCTTCGTCATTTATCCATGCATTTTCTCCGTATAATATCACGAAACGTGTAGTGACCACAACGATGAATGGACACAAATAAGTCATTATCGACGCACTTCTTACATTCCATCGATCTGTCTAGAGCTGTGTGTCTACCTGTATATGTTTGTCTGTCCGTCTTATGATACTAATAAGTGACATATGATGCAGTTCATTCACCTAAAAACAACAACCTATGATTTTATTTTCATTGATAGGATCAGGTGATTGCATTCGGGAAGTACACTTAACTACAATATATCTTTTTTTTTAATCAAGCGATAATACAAAATCTGACGTTTAATTTACGTCATGGCCTGATGACGAACAAGCACGATTTGGTTATTTACAGAATAATTTGATTAACTCGGTTTATGTTGACATCCTGCTGTACATTTACTGTATTATATTGTACTTGAGCTTGAGCTTGACCTTGTCCAGTTATTCCGAGGCGATTTGGCAAACTGCATAACGCATTCCAGAACCAGTGGACAGCACTTAATATTGATTGTAAGACGGTTTTCCGAGTAAAAAACCATTGAATGGTGCCATTGTTCCTTAGCATCACGATCCTGTTCGAACCTTGTCCGGATCGAATTTTTATGGTATCGTGGTCAAAATAAATCACCAACTCGCAGTCATCTCTGGTAGAAGACCTTTCCATAGCCATTCGGTATTGTGCGTCCCGTAACATGTCCAGGTGATGCCTTGGTAAGTAATTTGAGTTATGACAGTAGGCGTGATTAATTGCCCAATCGTCCACTGAATCACAGGTGTATTCTTGGTAACGACCTTGCGAAAAGATCAACTGCAACAAATTCATCATATATGTGTCATTATTAACAGAAAATATTAACTGAGAATACGTGTAAAATATATTGAATTTATTTACCAGAGACAAGGGGCGTTAGAATATATTAATATTTATTCATATTTCTTCTGTTATAGTGACGTTTGCTGGATTTTTTATGTAATTACATCATCTATATGTGTCTATAAAGATACAGTTTCCCTTAATCATAATTTCCATACTATTGCAAAAGTCATATCAGTTGAACATCTGATAACATTTGCTAGTATATAACACCGAATTCAAACACTAATATGAAATTATTAAAGAGCATAACTTTGAAGTTGTTTATAGATAGGAAAAACAACACAAAAAAGCGGAGTGTGCTCTAACTAGCCGAAAAGCGTTTTATGATGAAAGTTAACATCAGTTTTTGTGTTATATTTGGAATGCAATTTTATCAATCGGTTCGTCTCTCTTACAATCATTACGCCCATGTTTTAGCCACCAGTCAAAAGCAACGTTGCAAACAATGACGTCAGTTTACATTATGGGCTAATAACATTGTTTTAAGCCAATGAATATTCTTTTTGCAAGCAATACTAAACAAGTTATTGATAATCAATGCATAACATAAAATACGTCCTTTAATATTCGGTATATACTTTCATACAATCTGATAAATGCCAACTAGCCTCACGGTTTTCTGTACTTTGAAAAACATACCTAGTTTCGTTGGAAGTTTACTTGCCATAAAATTCATCTTTTACGTCATGCATTCAAACACTTTGGGACGTCGAGATAGCTTAACCTATTTAGATTTTATTGAAGTATTTATGTTTTACGAAGTAAGAGTAGGTTTCTAGAT
Organism: Pecten maximus; assembly: GCF_902652985.1. Classification (NCBI taxonomy): domain Eukaryota; kingdom Metazoa; phylum Mollusca; class Bivalvia; order Pectinida; family Pectinidae; genus Pecten; species Pecten maximus. The sequence goes on along the minus strand of NC_047032.1, from coordinate 17,443,305 downwards.
GAAAATATTCTGCATATATCAGTGTACATTTCTGTTATATATATTCCCTAAGATCTCGATAATGAGTCGCGGCTTATTTTCTGTTTTTGTAACGAATCTCAGGCTTATTTTTCAAACAGGCCTACTTTCCAGGTCGTCTAAGTCCCTTATCCCGAAAGGCGAGTAAGGCCTATTTACGAGATCGTCTTACTTTCGACTTATTTTATCGATGGAACACATTAACAAATGATTACTAACACTCGACGTTACTACTATTAGTAAATGAAATCGTCAGCACTATTCTAAATTGCTCAAAATCATTTATTACATTTACCCCTTTCGTCATCCAGAGCTGTAGGAGTCAAAACAAAACAAAACACCCCCATTTGTTGCTTATTATCAAATGAACAATGCCTTCATCTCATATAATAATCCATATTTCAAACGTACAACTAACACTGAACAACACACATCACGTGATCGCCATGTGATGTTCTGTATACATAGACCCAGCCATGCATGTCAAAGAATAAGCGTAATACCGTCGGTATCACGTACTTTAAACTCAATAATTAACAGGTGAGCATACCTGGAGGGAAGTGCATTCGATGGATAGTCGATGTTGTAAACAAATACCTTATACATATCTTGAATTGGTTATCCATGCATAGCATAGCAGTACCAGGTATACCTGGAGATAAAACACCTACACAGTGAAGCTGGGAAACGACGCCAAACAGTATGTGATTCGGACATTATTTCATGGAGTAAAAAGAGGGTTTTGATGAAATTTTGTTTGATGCATTTTGAAGTCAATGATATTTTGTATTTAAGTAATTCAGATATTCATAAACATGTACAAGTATCTTACTAGCTTGTGCCTAAGTTTGTCTTAGTAGAATACGTATATAAGGATATCTATAACCAATTTATTGGTGTAGTCTATGTTATTGAAATTGATGTTATGTGTCTGTCCTTTTAAGAATAGCAACAAGCAAGAACTAGTTCTACAGGCATTACTATATGCAAAACAATGTCTTTCATTGCATGATTTTTTATGAAGAAACAAATTGTATGCTTTTAAAATAACTCGTTTGTGTATTTTGTTCCAATTTGAATAACAACGATTCATTAACAAATGATTCACTGTATCAAGTTTGAATTAATATCGATTTCATTTTGTTCCAGTAAGTTAATTTAAAAGAAAAAATGTACATTGACGTATTTAGTAATATATACACTTGTTCAGCAAAACGGGTTTCACCAAAGAAAGAAAGAAAGCAACAGTATGATAATTTTCTAGATAAATTTCACTTCAAGGAATCTAAGACTTGTACTTTCAAATGGGGCTTATTTCTAAAGCAGGCATACTTTCAAGATAAATATGACTGCATGAAATCCACGTGTTACTTTCATGAACGGCCTATTTTTGATTCAAGCCTATTATCAAGATTTTAGGATATTGATGCAGTCAGAGTATTAGAGTGATTATGTATCGTGGCAGTCGCAATATTTACCGTAAAAATATATATATACATAAACAACAATTAACACAATGATAATTTAGCGGGATGTTGCTTACGCAGAACTATCGAGCCACAAAGGCGACCGGGATATTTTAATTCTTTAAGAGAATACAAAATCCGAAATGACAGTAAGATTGTAAAAATAGTCTAATGTTTCATGTTTGACTTACTACTTAATTTTCATTTAACGGTTGTATTACTTTTTGTATTTCATAGAATTCATTCAGTGGCGGTGAATGTTTTGAAATGCTATTGAAACATTGCACTGACATTTCCTACATTTTCATCAATGTCCCCTTATGTTGTGCATATGCAATAACACTAGTCATTCCATTGGGATTTTGATATGTTCGTCTACATTCAATTGAGTTTAATGCGTGTTTCGTCATTAATATTTTTAGGCCTGATACTGCAAATAATTATAGAAACATGTAAAAAAAAATACAAGAAATACATGTATGTTAAAACAACACACATTCACCTCGCTGATTTCTTTATATGTCTTTTTTTTCGACGGATATTGTTAAAACATGACACACAAAAAATAGCATGGCCCAAACATTTACCCGATCAAATTAAGTGTCACAGTTAAGTATTCTCAGGTTCTCTCAAAGCCGAATCCTTTCAGATATGGATACTGAAAAAACGCGATTTCCTGTTAGCATCATGGTGTTCAACTAACATAATACTTACTTTAAGGGACAGAAATTCGCTCCTGAGTACAATCAAATGACAGCGCTATCTTGAGATCTTAACTCTACAATTATTGTGTACAATAAATATGTTTATATTGTTCTAAATTTAGATAATCCAATTGTGTTACATGCGTGGATAAATATGCGTTTAATAGTACTTACCCGAACCTGTCTGGATGACATTTTTCTTTATTCTTAAGCTATTCTGTAAATAAAACAAAATAAATATACCAGCTTGAGGAAGTGATGAGGGGGACGCCGACTAAAAGTTAGTAAATCTAGAACACCGATCGCTCTATACATGTAGAATATATTTTTACTGGGTGGACTATTTGCTGTTTAGGAACAGAGTGTACTTGCTCATAGAAAAAGGCGCCCTACCCCGTTTTTGCCTACTTTTTTGTTATCTTTTTGTATGATCTTTTTTCCAAGCAGAAACTCCACATGATAGATACATCCTGGGTTCTTTACTTTCCATTCAAATAATTCTTTATCAAAAGTGTAACCTAGTTCAGTATTGGAATTAAGAGCTGTTTATGCATGTCCAGCAATTTAAATTGCACACAATGATTTTACTGCTCTCATCGCTATTCGTGCCTAGGCATTTCCTGTCTCTAAATAAAATGAGTGCAATAATATAATATAAGGAGCGATGTATTTTAGCACGGTGTTAATTTTAGCTATTTAACGACTACTTTTGAAACGCGAAACATATCAACCGCGTTAATAAATTCTTCATTGCTCATCAATAGAAATAAGACACTAAATATATATAATCATTCCATTAACAATTAAAACACCAGAGTTTGGCAACCTTTGAAATTACTAAGACTAAATAATAAATAACTCGGCTATCTCATCATCTTTCGAATTCTATTCCTCCCATTCTTTATATCTTATCGTTTAAAGAATAACGTTCTATGTAAAAATATGGAATCCGTTTAGAATGATTAGAAAAAATTGTATTTCGTTTTGAGTCAAAATAACCAATGTTGAAAATAGATGAAACATGACATAAAACAACATTTATAAATAAAGTTCATATATATATCAAATTAACCTTTGATAAATATTCCATTACTCTAAATGAATATTAGGTTTTTATTACAGTTTTACAAGTGAAATATCAAAAATTATTCATTCTATAAAAGTGATATTTTTCACTAGTGAAAAATATCACTTTTGCAAACATGGCCGCGTCCGGGTCAGGGTACGGGAGAAAGTACAAACGAATAAGGGCAATATCTGACAGTGACAGTGAGTAGGAATGACTTACTGTTACATGAGTGGAAGTTTGTTATCATCAGGACCGAGGAGTAAACAAAATCCGTGTGTTTGTCAGGACTTTCTCCCACTACTAGGCCTGCAGAACTGTTTTGTATGTACACCATTTTGGACTGAGCGCTCATCGCGTAGTGATCTGTGTTGTTTTGACGGGACTTTTATGAGATACTTATATTTTGACAATGTTATAGCAACATTTGTAAAAGATATAAACTTGGATACATATTGAAGTAAAAGAATTGATTAAAATATTTGTTGAAGTAGTTTTTATATTTTTTGGGGAATTTTTGTACTTTTGACTATATTTTGTCGCGTAGGATTGTCTAGACATGTAAGCGGTAAACGTATGCAAACTTTCGCTGTAGGCCTAGATAGCATACGGGGTAGGTTTTTCGTTGATAAAAATGTAATAAACAGAACATCTAACAGTGTCTTCAGTAATACCAAATATATTTCACGAGTGGGGCTAATATTTTGATATTTTTCACGAGTGCGCAGTTAGATATCCTCTATTTAATAGTGACACCTGTAAAATATATACATGTACGTACATGTACAAGTACGTTTAAACAAAATTGTTGAAAATCACGAGTATTGAGTTCTGGATCTTGAACCCATCCCCATTTGGATTTTGCCATTTTGTTCTGCCTAATTTACCCTCCTCAGTCGCTTCATATGATTATTACTTTTGTATCACCACTGGCTCCATTTAATCTAATGCTCTATTTGTTTGAAAGGTGGATATACAGTATCTCGTTACAACCCATTGACTTCAAAGATGACGACAAAGCATGCTATTTTTAAACATGTACTGTGTATTTAAATGTCTGTTGTCAAACCGGTTTGTCAGGTACAGACATATGTGAATGTTGTTTTACGTAGTTACATTATGTATATCAAATTGAAACCATTCGCACATGAGGTTTTGCTGATTGTAATCTTTTTCATTAGATTTTCATTTTGCATTTATATTTACATTTTGTGTATGCATATAAATGATATACATATATACGTGTATATATCAATAATGCCATTTCATGGTTTCCGTACGAACCAGCAGGAAAATATCAAGTTATCAAAATGAATTATAACAATGTTAGTGTATTTACAGTACACATTCCTGCAAAAATGGTACATATACCTGGCCAGAGACCTCCGTGTTTATGATAAATTGAAGGATAGGACTAAATGTGAAATAGGCGCCTACATGTACTTACACAATTAGGAATTTCACATTACAATATAAACGTCTCGCTGGGAACAACATGGGGACAGCAAAGTAAGATTTGTCCCAACTTAAGGATGTTTTTTGTTTTTATTCCAAAGCAGGTTACCATGGGAGAAAGTAGACAGGGTATCGCGATACTCAAGTGTCCCGCAGACACACCAAGGGTAATCTCTTTACGAATGTGTGTTTCTATCAAAGTTACACCTTTGACTTATGGAGCAAAGTAGCCGTAGTATTTTACCTGTAGTGTAGCGATTTAGTTTATTATGCGCAGCATTTTAGAAAATAAAATAAGACAATGATGGTCTTAAATTATTGCACACCCTTTCATAAATTCCTATCGTCAATATGCAAAATTTAAAAATATTATAAAGTAATATAAAGTGCATTAATATTTGTCTTACCTGAACTTTCCTCATCGACAGGTTAACACAAGCGCGTACCAGTCAGCTAAGGTGCAGAATGGAAGTTGCAGGAGGAAATGATTACGTGTTAGTTATTTATAAACTCTTACATATACATGATTGCCTGGATATATTTATAGAACATGACATGTATTTAGTCACTGGGAAAACCTGAATACTATCAACCATTTCGTTGAAATGTATATAATTTTTTGCACTGGATGTCTGTGATATTGTCTCACTCCGAGTTAACCAGGATGGATCACAACAGTTTTGAAGCATCTGCACAGAACACTTCAATTCCACATAGAAATATCGACATAGGGCAGGAATATCCATTTAATGTAAGTAAATTTACGTTTTGTAACCTGACGTTAGAGGGTATATTTTCTTGGTTTATGTGCATATGTTTATCAGTATTACTACTAACGGTATAAAATAGCAATGTATTGACTTAGGAAGCAACTTTGTGATATGATATGACTTTCACGTCTTGTGACGATTTTGTAAACATTATATATTTCAGGATCACAGAGTAACGATTAATGAATTCAATAAAAGACAGCTAGGACGGCTTATAATCAAACATTGTGGTAATGAAGGTTCAGAGGACAATGAAGAAAAGGGGAGCATGCGCAGATTACTACAGGAAGCAATTGACTACCTACCAAAAGAAAGAGAATCAATTTGGAAAAATGCCAAAGTCACTATTTATAATATATCAGGAAACTCACTAGAGATTACAAGTGGTAGTGGAATGAATGAGTTTTTCATTCACCATAATATAAAAGGCGAAACAACTATCGTTAAAAAAGAAAACAGAGGATTTTGTGTGATATCTTAATTGTCTCCTTTTGAGAAGAGACAACATAAACTATTGATTATGTATATGTAGCACGTGATGGATCCAGGAGACATTCATTTCATATTCACTATGATGTAAATAGAAAAGCAAGTGACTGTGCCTTTAACTCTGGTATTCAGTCAGAAAGTTACTCAAATTACATGTTTATAAACACTACCACAGATTTAAATGGATGTACTTATGGTGTTTTCTTTTTTTGCAATGGTCAAATAAAAAATGATTTTATTGTTAAAGAAAATGATTTCATCTTATTTGAAAATAAACCTCCGAGTATGGAATATCAGAAAAAGTCTAAATATACGAACAGGCAATCCATACTTCAAAGAAAGTACATGTATGAAATAATCTAAGATGATATGTGCATTATTGATTGAACAGAACGTTGATTAAAAGATCGTTCTGGCAGTTCAGGCCTATTGCGGAGAGAAGGGTGTTTATGTCAGTTTGACATTAATTTGTCTCTCGAAATATGTATTACATATGTACGTACAACTAGGACATCGCCAGAAAAAAACAGTTTTAAAATGGTAAAAAGACGTCAAGTTTTGTTTGATCTATTAACAGATTTATAAATCATTTTTGTTTACACCAACATTGCTGTACAATACAGAATTTTATAAATATCTTCAGTAGACGAAAATTATTCTCTATACCACACAGGATGCTCAATGGCAAGCGTCGTTTGGCATTTAAATTACAAAAAATATCCTCATTCTGTTCCGCGTGAAAAGTTTATAAGAAGGAAACAAACGACTCGGGATTGAGTGTGAAAGTAAAAGTAAACCACTTACAGATATAACTTTGTGATAAAGTAAAGCGTGATTTAGTATGACTATCGCTCATATCAATACTGCTAAAAAGATGAAGTGAATTGTATATTGTAGAAAAAACGACACCAAGTGAAACGTACCCATCATTATTGATTCCCCCCTAAAATTACGAAACACGTTATACCAATTTGTTTTACTCACCCTTGTTGCCCGTGATGGAAACGCGCTAGGAGTCTTAATGATTGAAGAAACTGGAGCACAAGGAGAAAACCACGTGGTTTGACAGGTGCACCCATATCTTTTTATGTCAGATCGGGGAATCGCACCCCTGTCACTTAGGTGAAATGCAAATGCGTTGTCATTGGTGTGTCAGAATTGTGTCATCCGACCACACTAATATTATCAATAAAATTGATGACAATAGAACTACATTTCACCACCGTTTAGTCTTACTAAAATTCTTAAATGTAGCTTTACATACGTATCGAAATCCAGAGGGAACACGGGAAGGAAAATCACTTAAAGTTAAAGAGGGAGAAAGTGGAAAGGATTGGATAGGGTCAATATCACGAGCTATATGTTTGCGGCAAACTTGTTGCCATGCCACCATACTGGTATTGGCATGGCGGCAAGAAGCCAGGGAATTCAAACGAAGAAGTGGAAACCACAATCAAGGGTGATTGAAATGACGAGGTGGTACATTGTAATGGGTAGGTTGGCCAAGGTACGGGTTTAGCTATATTTCCTGGGGTTGACACATGAAACCTTCTCCTCAGATTCCCTAATCAATGGACGTTAACCAATCAACCAAAACAATATATAGCTAGGTTTAACTAAGTACAATGCGAACAAGCACAAAATAAAAATCTAATTAAATATATGGCATTCATTAATTTCTCATGGGTGGTTTGGTGGTACAGTGATAACATATTCGCCTTTCATCGAAGCGGCCGGGATTCAAATGCCCGATCGGACGTGAAAAGGTATTGGGTCATTTGCCCGATCACGCGGGTTTTCCCCCGGTAAAAATGGAACCAAGATGTAGTGGACTAAACCGTACTCAATTGGTACTATGTAATTCGGCATGTTTGAAGAGAGTTTCGAATTGTAGAGATTTTGATATTACAAGTATATTAAAGTTATGACATAGTTGTATTATATACATGCATGTGATTAGTATCGACACGCAGATCATAAAGCCACATTTTAACAATGTTGTGTCCAATTGTTTCGGCGAAACAATATTATCTATGTAGGATGATTTAACGTTGTTTTTACACGGCTATTACCTTTTCATCACATCATTATATTGTCAACCAGGACAGCTTCAACAGTTAACCGTTTTATTTTACGACGACTGCTGGAAAGGTTGTCTCTTTTAAAAAAGAAGTCGCTTTCATATTCGAGTATTTTGTCATTCCTTTTCCATTGATCAAAATGAGGTCAATAACAGTGATTTTTGATTTTATTGATGAATTCAGGTATGTCGCAAATAGTCTCCGTAGTCCACCTCATCTCATATTCCGCTTCTACATCTGACTCCTCATCGGTGTCCGTACCAGGGAAAACTGCCACTGTCATGAAGTGGACGTCCCCATTCAGAATAATTACTATCCCTTTTGAGGTAATTGTCTATATCGGTAGTGATGGCGCCATCAATAACGTGAGCGATATACTATCCCCATTTCCTCATCAGGGTATTCAACAATCATGTGACCTTCGAGAGGAAGTCTCGCTTGCATTTTTACGCAGGTTGTTAATTTATCTGACACAAGTATATACAGTATGATATACTTTAAATAACAAAGCAGGTATAGGTTATTGCATGGATTTCGAGTTAAAAGGGATTTATTACACCAGGGGCGAGGAGAGGGTGTAATTAATCCCGAGTGACGAGATGTCATGCATTAACTGACTCCTGCATGCTTCCCATCTTAAACTTACCTATGTTAGTATTAACTAGGCACCTTACATATGGCTTAATTTATAACTAGTATTATCCACAACACATGTAACCTTTAAAATAAACACAAGTGTTTTAATGAAGTTTTGAACAATTTTGTCTCGCAGCCATCGCGATGTTTGTTCGAATGTTGTGAATATAAGTACACACAGTCAACCCTGATAACACAGTCTGTCAGCATGCATATATAGACAAAAGGATATTTCAAATAGAGAGAAGTGTTGTGTTCATTAATATTTAACATAAAGTACAATGAGAGGTTTTGGAAAAAATATGGATAAAACTTTTGGATGATTATCCAGATACGGTGCCATACAGGGAAGGTAAACAGTGTATGTTGAACACTTTTTATGTATAAGGAATTATCAATATCTAAGTAATTTCCATCTGCATATTTCAAGAAATAGTAAATTTTAATATTTGGTTTTGCGTACGGAAACTTTTCCAAGAAATGTTTTTTTTTTTTATTCAATAAATTATCATTTAAAATTTCATTTTGTTATTTCTCTTAACTTTTAATTTGTCACTTCATTCATCTGTATCGACTTCATCATCAGTCCCGTAATTTGTTTTATTCATTTTCTATTTGAAGGTTGTAAACTAATGACTTGATGCTTTCCAAGTGATTGACTTATAATGACTATATTCTATTTCTTACACGGTATACTGAGCACACTCCTTTCCATGATCATGGAATCATGATTGGCCATAAAAGGGGAATATGTGTGCAATTGAGCATCTACTTTGATAGTGACAGTACAGAGTGGATCGATACACGTATCGGTACCGTATAGACACCCGACGGACGCTTACAAAACCATCGCTGCACACTGAACCAGAACAAAGCCGACACCCAGCGGAATCACTGTGTTAAAACGGAACGGGAGTTTGAAATATGGCCGAATTACAAGCAAGTCAGAGTCCGTATTAGGCAGAGTTGAAAAACCACTGATAAAGACTGAATGATTCGGGTCTTAATTATTGTACATGTTTAGGCTAATATCCGGATTGGACAAAGTCTGATTTAGACAAATGGACATATTTAGCGATAGATGGTATAATATATAATTTGTGGAGAAACAAGCAGTGTTTCACATGCAAGTTTTGTGGCGAAGTTTGACAAACACAACACAGGCTTCTGTTGTAATTTAGTATCATTGTCATTTTGAGATGTGTATTTTTAGACGTTTTAATGGTTGCGTTATGCTATGTAATTGTTTGTATTGTTAAATTGTTATATGTTTAGAGTTAATATTAAGCGTCATCATATGCCATGTATGGTGAGCATTTTCAATCTAAACATTCTTTTAGTTGTTTGTGACAGAACCGAAGATGCATGAGTTACATCATAGTGACAGAATAATTTGTATGAAAATGTACTCATGGATTGATAATGGACACAGGGCCGGTGTTCTGTGTTCACACAGTAAATTATTTCATCTTATCTAGTATTATTTATTTTTAATCTGATAACTATGATCTACATCATATATGTCTATTGTTTTATTATACTGTTTTGAACTTTATTTGATCAAATGGAATATCAGCACAAACCTTCAAGTAGATCAGGCCTATTGTGGAGAGAAGGTATGTTTAAACCAGTTCGACATTTTTTGTCTCTCAAAATAAGTATTAGATATCATAAAAACATTAGCATAAAAGTTTTGTTTTTAAATAGTAGAATATTGTCACGTTTTGTTTAATATATTATCATATTTACAAAGCATTCTCACTTTTTTTAACCGCCATTGCTGTACAATACAGAATTTTATCATTATTTTTAGCAGACAAAATATTCTCCATATGCTATGCTATGAGAGGCAGCATTTTTTCACAAACTATCAGTCAACGTATTCATCATCGAGACTGCTTTGGGGAAGGCATATACATGTATGTATATATATATATTTCTCTCGGTACAACTACGACAGGAAATTCAAATCTATATCTTCGGATCACCAACGCATAGTGTATATGATACATTGTGCTAATAAATAGATCTATAACTTAGCAACACAAATGACGAAGGAAGACAACTTTTTGACTCGTGTCCTGACCGGGCCTCGAACTCACGATCTACGGCACCCAATCGCCTAGCAAGAAATACCCGCAGCTTATACCGCTGCGCCACATCGGCGTTCTTAAAAAAGAACGTTTCAATAGCGCAGTGATGGTCGGTCCGATACCCTGACATAATCATGGTGGAAGTCGTCTATTAGATGATATGAATACCTGGATCGCAATGTATTTACATACATGGATACGAATTGTACATATATCATAGATATTTCTCTCGGTACAACTACGACGTTGCTAAGTTATATATCTATTTATTATACATAAATATAATTCCCAAGTAGTAATAACGACGTAAATAACGTAAATTGTCGAATTTTCGAGGCAATCTGCCCCTTTATCAAGACACAGGTAAATTACAAACGATCACATATAGACATAGAACATGGAACTGTTACACAAATATAGTGGGTATAAACAACAATAAATATCGTTATGTTGTAAAAACGATCCCCCTCGGCCGATAATTAATTCGCCGAGGGCCTATATTAATTAATTAGAAATCATCTTAGGTGGTGTACAGATGGTAAAAGTGAATAAATAAATAAATAAATAATATAACTAAAAGGTTTAACAAAATAACAGCGCGAGTTGAATCGATGTGATGGCAGCGCGTGCTATGTAGTGAATGTTTTTGTTTTTGTTTTGTGCGCCTAAAGAAGCCTGAGAGGGCAGAAAGGCCCTGCGGCAAAGTCCCGATTTTTGTTATTTTTTTTATAGATTCTCCTTCGCAAGGACATATTTCTTTTTCTATATACATTCTTGTATATATATAGATAATGTAAACAAGTATAATTATTACACTTCAAATGTAGAAATCAGGATTAAACTATATGGAATATAATTTTATTGAGCGAGTTGAGAGTTTAGTACATGAATAATATCTGGTGTATATCAAGTATGGACTCTCCTTGCTTATTGACAGTGTATGACACCGTAATTGCCCGCGTATTGCCTGCCGGCTATGAAAATAAAAACAACTTTTGTTGAGTATATGATGAAGCGGGCTATCTGACCAAATGTTTTCAGAGATAAAAACAAAAACAAAATGCTAGCTAAACGATGCAAGTAAACTTTTTTGCCGACATTGCTGGTCACGTCTAGAATATAAATGGAGCATTTAACTGTTTGGACATGTCAAGTAACAACAATAGTCAAGTAGTCGAGAAATAAGTTTATTAGCACTGTTAAGGTGTCAAGGCAATACAGTTCAACGGTGTTTTTTATCATTATTATTAAATCTGCACTGATTTAAGCATACAGTGTATGCGAATTTAGTCATTTGAGTTAATATGTAATTGCTCTAAAATTCATCAAGTATATCATTGATTGATTGTGAAGTAAGATACAAGCATGTTTTATTTGTTCTGTGTTTGCAACCAATTACAAAACCGGAGTGCGATGAGTGTTCAATATGTCAATGCTTGCCTATCGTTGTTGCCGCCGAGCATCAATCGTTCCTTGAAGAAATTGAGTAAGTGACCACCAAGCCATTTAACACCACTATACACGGTTTGTGTGAAGGTCCTTTTCGTGAATTTCCATTCAATTTCACCGTCATATCTCTTATTCATGATAATACCATTACCACAATTTCCCGCTTGTAATATAATTGTTAAATGTATTAGATACATTACTAGCTCGCAGTTCTGCATCGTACAGTTCAGCTCATTGGTACACAAGCTTTGAGCCTCACGTCCCATCGCTAGTGCTTCCGGGGTTAATTTACTGGCATTTTCACGCAATGCAAAATTAATCGCATGATGATCGATTATTACACATCTGTAACGCACTGTCTCTAGTTGCATGTTCTGAAAAAAAATTAGAATAAGCTTCTTATTTCTTCTTGCATGGTCTGATCTTGAGTTAACTATATACAAGTTAAGGTAACATGGAGTTTTCGTTAAAGGTAGGGCGAAATATGCAATTTGCATCGACAGACATCATGTTGATTTTCAAAATAACTGCTTCAAGATATCGGGAGTCATAATGATTTATTATACATCATTTTAGGTGTTCGAATATGTGAAAGTGGTTTATATCTTAATTAAAATGTTCAAGAAGAATTAAAGAAAAGAGAAAACTATTTTTCTAAACACAAATTGTTTTCCCGCTTGATACTGTCAGAACGTCAGCCCTAATCAAAGCTAATCCTGACTTTAAAAGGTTTTAGTTAATTTAACTGGAATAGTCTACAACATTCATATGATCGGATGCCACGACCAAATCACGCTGTATGTTTGCGTGACTTCAGGAAAAAAACCTGAAAGCTTGTCATATTTTTCAAATCATCTAAGATCATGTCAATTTCTAAAATTAACGCCTGAAAAATACCAGTATCAAAGCGTTTGATATCTATTATGATGAAAGAAAATAATCGACTAAATCGATTTCCACTTAAATAGGTCACCACGTGAGTCATATCTATATGTATATATATTAACTATTGATTTTCATTATATGCTTTGCATGTCACTATGACACATTTCTCCAGGTTGTTGTTGTAATCTGCAAAGTGTTTTCAATGTATGTCTTTTCAAGTCTATGAGATTAATTGGAATTTAGAATATCGTCTTCGATACTGAAAAGTGTTTGTTCTAAGTGAACTTCCTAAAAACCAATGTACGACATCATTATAGAACAGAGAATTTACCTGGACAGGTGAGCCATGCCTCAGAGCAGTTTCGGAACTTGGGAAAGGAATCCAGTTTTCTGTATCAAATGAAAACAAATATATTGATTTTCTTATTGACCATATTAAAGATTCATACTAACATTTTCTTCAAAACATGATTTTCCATTCGTTATGTGCATACCTTTAATTGCAGGGAAAGAATAATTTTCATAGCTTGGGACTGCCTTTGATAAATACTTGTTTTCTGAAAAAGAAATAAGAAAAATATGTATCTATAAAGTGTCTATATGGGGTATAATGTTAAGGTTTGAGGTCCAATTGGGGGGAAAACTAAACTTGTAATCATTCATCCGCTTATTTGTGTGTTTTCTTGTTTGTTTTTCTTATGTTTTTGTTATATGATTTGAAATTCACTAAAACTGTCACAATCCATTCGTATTATTTAATCTATTGCGTATGAACCAAAAATAGCTATTGCGGAGATTATGCGGGAAATGATTTGTTGCATTTGATCTATTTTTAAAGCGAGCCCTTTGATTAGATACTGGGAAAACCTGCGTCACAAATGTGTTTCGTAGCAATAAAAAACGTTCTATAATTAACTCGGATTATTGATGAATCATTACTTGGGATTTCCATCAATGTTGGCAGATCCATGCTAAGGATATCTTGTTCCTTATTTCAGCTTGAAATTAAGGATAAGAAGATTTACCTTTAATGCGTGTTTCTGTAGTGTAACATACTTTAGACGTATTTCATTTCATTTCTGAATTTTAACAAATATGTATATAAGAAAGAACCACTGAGTCATGCTTTAATGGGCCACGCCTCACTTCACCAACTCAACAGATCTGACTTTGTTTCCATATCTACCTGTATCTGATACACCTCGTCATACACAATTTAACAATCCTCTTTAGGATATTTTGTCGTCTGCTTTAAATGTTTCGTAAGATCGGACGATCAATATTGTGGAGTAGTAAAAATACGGAATGAGTCGAATCAAGGACGTATATGTAAGTCACAATCTTTCTTAAAAAATTGTACTTCAAATGTAATGCGTACAGAATGAAAGATGAATCTTATTATTATCTGCGTAAACATATAAATATATATTTCCAATAAATGATTTTTTTGACGTACACACACTCAACGTCGTGATATATTGTACACCTGTAGGCGCGGGGCTGATCTTCCCCGGGTATTCGCGAACAAAGAAGGGTGATTTATGGATACCATTTACAATACGTTTCTTGCTTACAACAGGTAGGTGTTTTTGTTAGTTACATACCTGTACTTGCACGAGAAGGGTTGCTACCATAGCTGGGAGTTGACATCCGATTCCCCATGATTACTAAAAAATGTAAAATAGAATGAATTTGAATAGTTTGTTATATTTGAGTATTATGTTTAAATCTATTCTATAATCCTTCCACCAGCATCGCTCGCTCCGTATCTGTATAGCCTACTGTGGATGAAGGAATTATCAACGAAATAAATGTTTATTATAAGTTATGTTCATCTAAACAACATAGCATAAAATACATCATTTTGTCGTATGTCCTTACGTTGACAATGCTTAGAATTATTCAGTGGGACATTGACTATATATTATCTTTATGACAACCGATACTGCAAGCCTCGATGGCGAGTGATAATCAATAAGGTCATGCACCAGATCAAGCCGCCGTGGCTAGCTAGTTAATAGTATGAATAATCTGTTTACCGAAACCGTTTCGAATGTTTTAAGATCATTTATAATAATTTCGAAATTTATATCAGCAGCGATAGTCATCGTACATACTTTGCGTCGATCGTTAACGTTGTACACAACTGTGACGAGAAGATATCAGTAGAGGGCCTGGCTGTAAGGTATGTAAAGTATCTTAGCTGAAATACGGTTGTCAAATGTTGGACACAGGAATTGATTTTAAAATGCTTAATAAGTCAACACTAATCTAAGCTAAAAAGCGTCCTAGTCAAGTACCCTGCAGTTATGACAATGATATCTTGTTCTCAGCGTTTACGTCCAGGGTAGTGGAACTGCGAATGTGAGTTTCTACCAAAAATTGTATCCCCAATCAAAAACACTCCTTTGACTTATGAGCTAATGATAATTCATTGAATACCATTGCATTGTATTCCTAGTGAAACATTTTAGTCAACTATGTGCAACACTTTTGAACAAAAATACAAATATTGATTGTCTTAAACTGTATACGTCTTTTTTCGTAAATTCCTATCTTCAAATATGCACAATTAAGTAATATATTTTAAGTTTTAAACTATAACAAATTGTTACGTACCTTTAAATAATTTCAACAGGTGTCAACAAACACGTTCCTTTCGACCCAGACTTTGAGAGTTTTGCGGAAAGGAAAGCAATGCCTTTTAAGATATAAAATATATATGTACGTGAAGTTATTTATAGACTACATAAGGATTTCCTGGATGTATTTATAGAAACAAAACATGGATTTAGTCACTGGGGAAACCGGAATATTTTAACATCTACGTCTTAATAGCTCTGTACATTGAACGTCTATAGTGTTGTTGAGCTAACCAGGATGGATCACAAGAGTTTGGAAGCACCTCCCAGGGAAAGTTTAATTGCTCCAATTTCACATAGGAATAACGACGTAGAGCAGGAATGTATATTTAACGTAAGTACATTAATGATTTGTAACTTTTCATTGTACGGATTAATTTCAGAATTTATTTAAATTATTTGCTTATGTCAGCATGTTCATATGTATGTATATATTTAGTATTTGTGTTTTACTTCTGACAGTATATAAAACCCATTGATTTGCTTAGAAAGGAACTTTGCTATATGAAAACACTTCCTCGTATTGTAACGCTTGTGTATACATATATTTCAGGATCACAGAGAAACGATTAATGAATTCAATAAAAGACAGCTAGGACGGCTTATAATCAAACATTGCGGTAATGAAGGCTCGGAGGACAATGAAGAAAAGGGGAGCATGCGCAGATTACTACAGGAAGCAATCGACTACCTACCAAAAGAGAGAGAATTAATTTGGAAAAATGCCAAAGTGACTATTTATGATATCAAAGGAAACTCGCTGGAAATTACAAGTGGTAGTGGAATGAATGAGTTCTTTATTCACCACAATATAAAGGGAGAAACAACTATCGTTAAAAAAGAAAACAAAGGATTTTGTGTGATATCCTAATTGTCTCCTTTTGAGTAAAAACAACAAATATATTGATAATGTAAACGTAACAAGTGATGGAGCCGGTATACATTCATTTCATATTTACTATGATGTAAATAGAAAAGCAAGGGATGCTTAAATAGCTATTGTATTCAGTCAGAAAGTCTACTAAAAAGACATGTTCTAAAACCATATTACACTATCGCTGGTTTCAATGGATGTGTTTATCTAAAATGGTTTTCATGTGGTTAAATAAAATATGATTTTTTGGGGTTTTTTCTTTGTTTTGTTTTTTTGTTTTTGTTTTTGTTTTTTATTTTATTTTAAAGAACATTTTTGGAGTCTTAAAGTTTATCTTATTTGATAATCAACTCCTGATTATGGAAAACAAGAACAACAACCTTATTTGAACAGAAAATCCGTACTACACTGGCAAAGTATTAAAAAATGCAAGATGATATATATTTTTCTATTAAACACAGTGATTATAAAACAGATCAACCAGGCAAACCAAGCCTATTGGTTAGAGAACGGATAGTAATTAGTAATTATAGACATATATTTTAAAATATTTATCATGACAACTAACAAATTACTAGTAAAAACATTGTTCAAAATTCGTAAATCACGTTTAGTTTTATCTATTTTCGGATTTACAAATAAATTCAGTATTTAAAACGTCATTCCTGTACAATACAGGATTATTTAAATATTTTAAACAGAAGACAAGAATTACACACTACATGTTCGAAGAGACGGTTAACAACACCGCTCACCGGAACACCGCAATAACCATTATGACCAACACACATCCAGAAGTGGCCGACAATAATTGTGCACTCAGGCACTGAATTGCGTGCATAGCATAACAGTTATCTTTTTCCGATTAAAATAATACACAACATGCATATAGCTTACTATATCATTTGAGATGTTACTGCAACGCGCTTCACGTGACATGCTACAATAATAATAATAATTCAAGAATTTACAGACCACATCTAGCATACATCCACGTGAGTAAAACATCTTATTACAATCGAAATTCAGTTTTTAGTGTCAGAAATAAAAATATATGAAATATATTGGATTATTTGGAATTCTAGCGTGATGATTTTTATACAGAGTGGAGTTTTATTTTCTTTAAAGCCGGATTTGGGCCGAAATATATATTCTGAATGACTTATTAGTTCTGTTTGTGTGTGTTTGTATGTGTTATGATTTAATTTTAACTAGAAATGTTATCGATTTTTCGTAATTATACCATCGTATTTTGTATGTTGTAACAAGTGCATTAAACACACAAATACTCTGCTATGTGGGGATTTTGTTTTGTTTTTTTTTGTTTGGTGTCTTTTTTTTTCTTTTTCTTCTTCTTTTTTTACAATATAACAACAAACACGTCGGTTGTCAATAATTGAGCATTTATTAAAATGTCAGCTATTTGCTCACAAACCAAAAAATAGGGGATGCACAACGCCACAAACTTGAAACGTAATGTTTTATACAATAGTTAGTGTTTGTCATTAGATCCTCATGATTTTCGAAAAAAAATCCAGAAAGAACGTTTATAGTGTGATACATTATGATATAACGTTTAGATTTGTTCATATAGTGAAAAGATGTTTATTTTTCTATATAAGTCTATTATATAATCAACAAAGCTCTCCAATTATAATCATCAATTAGATTTTTGAAGAGGGAACAAAAACAGTACATTGCCTCTAGCCTCAATGTAGTAATCGCTTGAATTATACGAAACAAAGCACGTCGCATTAAAACGCATTATATAATAAATGGAGGATATTGAATGGTTCCCCGTTTAATATTACATATTTTACGAGTATAGCAGAATATCGGTATTTTCACGAGTGCGTGTGAAAAATATCGAAATATTCTGTCACACGAGTGAAATATATGTTATATTAAAAAGGAAATCATTCGATTTTCTTTTTATTGCTTTTTATAAAATTGAAAACCGAAGTAAAATAAAAGT
Source organism: Pecten maximus (assembly GCF_902652985.1). Lineage (NCBI taxonomy): Eukaryota > Metazoa > Mollusca > Bivalvia > Pectinida > Pectinidae > Pecten > Pecten maximus. Next base: position 17,424,702 of record NC_047032.1, on the reverse strand, counting down.
GTCAAAAAGTGTGGGAATGAGTAATATAATTAATGTTGTCATATCTTTGTGACGTTACTTCACGTTAACTTGACGGCGCAATTTTTGAAAGAACTGATCAACGCAATTTAAGCATTTTCTGCTTTTATCGAAGAATAAGTGCATGCATAGCTAACATCAAGTGAATGTTTTGGCAATACCTAGTCTGAATTTTTCAGAAAAACAGCAAAATAACCATTTTTTCTCTCTTCGCTTCCATTGGAAAAATCGGCAAGTTTCACTTAGATGAATACAAACTTGTTTCCACTGCAAAACTTATATTTTCACTGCTTATTGCTGCAGTAAAAATATAAGTTTTATTTGTTTGATAAATTTCTATATTTCACTGGCAAAAAAATATAATAAAAGCTAATATTTATATACAAGCGTGAAATCAGTTTTACGCCATGAGTTTATAATAATATCCCAGACGAAGCATTTCGTGATGACTTCATAGCTTATGTATATGTTATGCCTATTTCTATACCTGAAGCTGTGAGACTTGTTTATCTGATAAAGGTTTACCCTATTAAACCTTATTGCATATGAATAGAACCATTTGTGCCTGAGATGTGTTTGGCTGTCCTGGACCAGTTATCTACTTCACCGTTTACAAGTAACTGATATTGAAGTAGATGCAAGATAGAAAGTATTCACAATCCATAGATATACTTTTCACCAAATGAATACTTTTTATTTGTTAGTGTTGAAGTCTTAATTCATATAAATTCCTACAAAATGCAAGCAAGGAATTTGAAGGTCAGACTACAGACAAGCATTTGATAAAGCGTTATTTGCGGTTGGTCGGGTAGGACAGTTGTATATCAATTATGTCCCGTAAGTGATTCCATACAACAACCAGTGACCTCCAAACAACATCAACATACACCTGAGCTCGCCTGACACGTGTGCACACGACCGTGATACGCATGAGCGACAATATGTCCCTGCACGACACCAGGACAGGTACTCGGAAACAGAACTTACACATAAGCTGGATGTGGGTTTTTTTTTAACGTGTGGACTCCAGAATAAACTTTTGAACCCGGATTTTGTTACTTTAATCAACAGATACACTGTATGATATATGCATATGTGTATAAACCAAAGCAGATAATGAATTTGAAATACCACAATATCACGTAAGAAAAAATAGAAAAGAAAGATCAAACGTCGACCGGTGGGATGATAGTAATCTATAAGAAAAGCTTATCGAAAATTCTGAAATTTTACAAATCTGAATCCGAATTTGTACAATGGTTGGAAATAGCTTATGATGTATTAAAGGGAAAAAAAACAATATTTTAATTTGTTGTAGTTTAGTTTAGTTTAAACATATTTTATTGCAAAAAGTTTACAAACGGATTAGGTACACGTTATTACAACTTATGTCATCACCCTTTCCTTAATAATGTACAAAATAAAGAAGAATATGCAATTGGTATATTAAACATTAATTTACATTATTAAATCCTTTTTTTTTTTTGGAGGGAGAAAAAGAGAAAATGGGAGAGATAGGGTTGAAGAGGTAGAGAGAAAGGGATGAGGAGAAACAGAAGGGTGAGGAGAAAGGGAAGAAAAGAAGAGAAGAGAATAAATCAGTATTTTTATTATTTGAATCTATTGCTAGTTTTGATGAAAGTATGGACATGCAAGAATATTTCTGAATTACATTCAAACGATAAATCTTCGTTACCGAATAAAAATAAATCTAAATCACAAGGTATTTTTAAATTCATATTGTTCAGGTGTTGCATAAGGACGTTTCTCTCTACAGTATAAAGGCTACATTGAAAGAAAAAGTGATGCGCATTTTCACATATATATCCACATAAACAGCTAGGAGTTTCCACAAGGTTAGCTCGGAATAGGTCGTAGTTAAGAGAACTACATTGATATCTCAGCTTCGTATGTATAATATTTAATTTACGATCCCCCATGCCAAAATATGAAGGAGAAAAAATCACAACGGGTTTTAAGATTTTTTTGAATACATTTAGCGATATTGATGACTTTACAGATTTATCAAGGTTATTCCAACAACGAAGTGTAGAAGGTAAAAAAGAAGAATTTGTTGATGATAACCTGTAAAAAGGGATTCTATACTTTCCCATATTTCTTAGTGAATAGCCAACATGATCTTGTACTGTAGAGGGGAGTAAGGACGAAAGCTATTCAGGTATTTGATGATTATGCATTTTATAAAAGAGCTGCAGTTTTTTTTTTTCTTTTTCTTCTGGAAGTTAAAGTTTCTAACCCCATTTCAAAATATAAAGAATTTGTAGTGGCATAAGATGGAAGGCCAGTTATAATTCTTGCAGCTTCACGTTGCGCTTTCTCTAACTTATCAGATTCTGAATTTGAACATTCGTCCCAGACTTCACAGGAATATTCTAAAACAGGTAAAATAAATGTTCGATATATCCTCAAAAGAGCATCACGTTTTAACAAAAAATTCAATTTTCTCAAGACATTTATTGACAAAATGTTACTATCACCAGCTATAGTGAGAACAATGCGCGCCAAAACAGGTACGGGAATAAATTGCTTGAACTATGTAAAAGATGTTCCTTATTTATTGGGAACGGTCGTATTTTTCGGGACAAATTTATTGATGTACTACATGTAAAAATAATAGTGTTGTAGGCTACCTTTTGTTGTCTCTATAATCATTTGAATTAGTGCCTTACTTCGAAATATGTGATTTTGATTTTTTATGTTCGAACGTTCGAAAAACTATAAAATTCTCTTGTCGCTTACAATGTCAAAATACATTTGATATAAACCCTTTTATAAGGTAAACGTGAAGATGATAATACTGAAAATATATGAAATGGGACCAATCTAAGGCATATACTTTCTCGGTTTGATAAGGACAGCATCCGAGATATTATCAATAGCACTCTGGATAGATTAGTGGGAAATGATTCGATTACTAGTGACCAAATCAACGATGTAGTAAATGACATTTACTCCGTGTCAACGACTACAGCGAAAGACATCTTTGGAGTTAAAAAATATCGCTTTATAAAAACGATCATAAAATGTAGATGAGTTATGGTTTAATAAAGAATGTAAAACGGCACGTAATGAATTAGATAGAGCTAAAAATTCATATAATCGTGTAAAGTCAACGTATACCAAATCACTGATGACTGAAAAGGGGGCAGATACAGGAGAAGACTCCGTATCAATTTCAGAAAATATAAAGAAAGGTGCGCGAAAAAAAAGGCAGATTTCTAAAAATAATCCAAAATTGTTCTGGAATACATTAAATAATAATGTAAGAAAAAAAAAAAAAAACAGGTGAAATTCCAATAGATACCCTTTATCAGTTTTTGTTTTTAAAATCTCAATGGATCTTGAGCAACTTGGAAAACCAGAGTCATAAATATGTTGCGTAGTAGCAATAAAAAATGTTAAATAATTACAGGGGGTTATTTATAATTCATTACCTGGAATTTTGATCAATGTAAACGGATACACGATGAAATCCTGTACCCTGATTCCGCTTCGGATTATAAATACGGAGCAGTAGGAATATAACTTTAAAATAGTATGTTTCTGTAATGGAGTATACTTTGATAACATATGATTTCATCCATCTCATACTTTAAACAAACATTAATATCACACAGAACAATTGAGTCACGATGTGATAGGCTATGCTTGTCTTCACCATTTGAACAGATCTGGCGTTTGTTTACATCTTTACCTGCATCTGATCCAGCTCATCTTACAAAATCAATACACTCCTTTAAAGCTTCTTGCAAGCTATCTAAGAGTTCTTGTCGTCTGCTTGAAATAAAAACAATCATTGTACAGTAGCAAGTAATTGATAATAAAGACGATTAGACATATAAAGTATTCACAACCCATAGGTATACCTATCACCCAGCAAGTTAAATAATTAATCTGTATTAGTTAGTATTAAAGTCTTTATTTATATCAAATCAAACAAAATACAAATCTGGGTTACAAATTACGAAAATGGAAGGTAGAAAACATGCAAACATTCCATAAAGCTAATGAGAGGTTTTTCTCGGCTGGTCGGGTAGCACAGTGTTAACACGATTGCCTTTCACCTAGGCGGCCTGGGCTTGATTTCCTGATCGGTTGTGAAATTGTTGGGTTTACATGCTCAACCATGTAGGTTTGCCTTGGACTATCCAGTCTTCTCCCACAGTAAGACCCTGTGCGCATCAATCCAGACGTGGTCAATATCAATTGATATAATTTGTTTCGAAATTGTTGTAAATAGAAAAAGGTCACTAACATTATTCATGGTTATTCTTTCAAGTCATGGCTACCTTACTTGTCTGAAGAGACAATTGGATAACAGACAAATTGATTGCATGTACAACTAACAATGATATACATGTTTATATATATATATCTGTTACTATCTTAAAATAAAGTTTTCGTTGGCATGATTTGATTTTATCTAGAAATATTAGATTTTATTCGTATGCATCGTAACCATTTTAGGTCAATATATATACATAGTCCATTGCCTATGAACCCAAAATAACTGTTGCTGAAAAAAATGAATAATTTGTGGCGGTTGCTTAACTTATAAAACGAGACGTAAAATTTTAAACTTGGAAAACAGGAGTCACAAATATGTCGCGTAGCAATATAAAATGTTAAATCATTACAAGGGGTTATTTATAATTCATTACCAGGAATTTTTATCAATGTAAGCGGATTCACGATTAAATCCTGTACCCTGATTCCGCTTTGGATTATAAATACGGAGCAGTAGGAATATAACTTTCAAATAGTATGTTTTTGTAATGGAGTCTACTTTAATATCATATGATTTCATCCATCTCATACTTTCAACAAACATTTATATCATACAGAAACTTCGAGTCACGCTGTAATACATGTAGGTCATGCTTGACTTCACCAATTGAACAGATCTGGCGTTTGTTTACATCTTTACCTGCATTTGATCCAGCTCATCATACAAAATCAATACATTCGTTTAAAGTTCATATGACAATGGTCGTCGGAGTTACAGCTTCTTACAAGCTATCTAAGATTTCTTGTCGTTTGCTTGAAATACAAAAAAAAATCATGGTACAGTGGCAATAGTGTGAAAAGTAATTGATATTAAAGTAGATTAGACATAGAAAGTATTCACAACCCATAGGTATACCTATCACCAAGCAAGTTAAATAATTAATCTCTATTGGTAAGTATTGAAATCTTTATTCATATCAAATCAAACAGAATACAAATCTGGGGTACAAGTCACGAAAATGGAGGGCAGAAAACAAGCAAACATTCCATAAAGCTTATGAGAGTTATTCTCAGGTGGTCGGGTAGCACAGTGTTAACACGATTGCCTTTCACCTAGGCGGCCTGGGCTCGATTACCCGATCGGTTGTGAAATTTTTAGGTTTAAATGCTCAATCATGTAGGTTTCCCTTGGATTATCCAGTCTCCTCCCACATTAATACCATGTGCGCTTCAATCCGGGCGTGGTGAATATCAATTGATAACATTTGTTTCGAAATTGTTGTAAAATAGAAAAAGTTCATTTAACATTATTCATGGTTATTTTTTTTCAACGAAGATCATTCAGTAATTCTAGTCATGGCTACCTTACTTGTCTGAAGAGAGAATTGGATAACACATGTCATAGCAATGCAAAAGCATTCTATAAGCAATACACGTACAACATTTTTTTTCAAACAGTTCGGCGATAGTTGTCAATATCAGTCATGTGGGAATTGCATATACGCTTTAGAAATGAATTTATTTGTATAATAAAACATCCATATCCTCGCTTATATATATATCACTATCTTAAGATTGATTTTGTTTTGGTATGATTTGATTTTATCTAGAAATATTACATTTTATTCGTATATATACATAGTGCATTGCCTATGAACCCAAAATAACTGTTGTTGAAAAATACTGAATAATTTGTTGCGTTTGCTTTATTTATAAAAAGAGATCTAAAATTAGAAACTGGGAAAACCTGAGTCACAAATATGCTGCGTAGCAATATAACATGTTTAATGATTATAGGGGGTTATGTATGATTCATAACTCGGAATTTCCATAAATGTAAACGGTGTCTTTTACCCTAATTCTGCTACGGATCATAGATACGGAACAGTGGCAATATAACTTTTAAAATGATAAATTTCTGTATTGAGGCCTACATTTAATATCATATGATTTCATCCATCTCTTACTTTAAACAACACGTATATAACACAGAACCATCGAGTCACGCTGCAATAGGCTATGTCTGACTTCACCAATCGAACAGATCTGGGGTTTGTTTACATCTTAACCTGCATCCGATCCAGTACGTCATACAAAATAAATACATTCCCTGTAATTACAAACGACAATTGACATAGGAGTTACATCTTCCTATACGCTACCTAAGAGTTCTTGTCGTCTGCTTGAAGTAAAAAAAAAAGCATTGTACAGTAGCAATAGTTTGATAAATAATTGATAATAAAGTAGATTAGACATAGAATGTATTCACAACCCATGGATATACTTTTCACGAAGCAAGTTAAAACAAAACTTTAATTGGTTAGTATTTAAGTCTCTTTTCATATCAAATCCAATAGAATACAAATCTGGGGTACAAGTAACGAATATGAAAGGCAGAAAAAAAAAACAAAAAAAAAAAACATTCCATAAAGCGTATGAGAGTTATTCTCAGGTGGTCGGGTAGCACAATGTTAACACGATTGCCTTTCACCTAGGCGGCCTGGGCTCGATTCCTCGATCGGTTGTGAAATGGTTGGGTTTGCATGCACAACCATGTAGGTTTTCCTTGGGTTATCCAGTCTCCTCCCACAATAATACACTGTCGGCCTCAATCCGAGCGTAGTCAATATCAATTGATATAATTTGTTTCGAAATTGTTGTAAAATAGAAAAAAAAGTTTACTTAACATTATTCATGATAATTCTTTTTTCAACGAAGATCATTCAGTAATTCATGTCATGGCTACCTTACTTGTCCAAAGAGACAATTGGATAACACATCTCATAGCAACGCAAAAATATTCTATAAGCAATACGCGTGGAAAAAATCATAAATCAATCACGCGATAATTGTCCATATTAGCCATGACTGAATTGCATGTACACCTAAGAAATGTATTGATTTGTATGATAATAAGTTTTGTTGGTACGATTTTATTTTATCTAGAACTGTTACATTTTATTTGTATGTATCGTATCCATTTTATGTTAATATATATACATAGTCCATTGCCTATGAAGCCAAAATAACTGTTGCTGAAAAAACTGAATAATTTGTTTCGGTTGCTTACCTTATAAAACGAGACGTAAAATTAAAAAACTTGGAAAACCGGAGTTACAAATATGTTGCGTAACAATATAAAATGTTCAATGATTACAGGGGGTTATTTATGATTCATTACCTGGAATTTCGATCAATGTAAACGGACTTACAATGAAATCCTGTACCCTGACTCCGTTTCGGATTATAAATACGGAGCAGTAGGAATATAACTTAAAAATAGTATGTTTCTGTAATGGAGTCTACTTTAATATCATATGATTTCATCCATCTCATACTTTCAGCAAACACGTATATCACACAGAACAATTGAGTCACGATGTGATAGGCTATGCTTGACTTCACCAATTGAACATATCTAGCGTTTGTTTACATCTTTACCTGCATTTGATCCAGCTGATCATACAAAATCAATACACACCTTTTAAGTTCAAACGACAATTGACATAGGAGTTACAGCTTCTTGCAAGCTATCTAAGATTTCTTGTCGTCTGCTTGAAATACAAAAAATTATGGAACAGTAGCAATAGTTTGAAAAGTAATTGATAATAAAGTAGATTAGACATAGAAAGTATTCACAACCCATAGGTATACCTATAACTAAGCAAGTTAAATAATCAATCTGTATTGGTTAGTATTGAAGTCTTTATTCATATCAAATCAAACAAAATACAAATCTGGGGTACAAGTAACGAAAATGGAAGGCAGAAAACAAGCAAACATTCCATAAAGCGTATCGGAGTTATTCTCGGTTGATCGGGTAGCACAGTGTTAACACGATTGCCTTTCACCTTGGCGGCCTGGACTCGCTTTCCTGATCGGTTGTAAAATTGTTGGGTTTACATGCTCAATCATGTAGGTTTCCCTTGGATTATCAAGTCTCCTCCCACAGTAATACCCTGTGCTCTTCAATCCGGGCGTGGTGAATATCAATTGATAGCATTTGTTTCGAAATTGTTGTAAAATAGAAAAAGTTCATTTAACATTATTCACAGATATTCTTTTTTCAACGAAGATCATTCAGTAATTCAGGTCATGGCTACATTGCTTGTCTGAAGAGACAATTCGATAACACCTCTCATAGCAACGCAAAAACATTCTATAAACAATACACATCAAAGAATCCTCAAACAGTTCGGCGATAGTTGTCAACATTAGTCAGGTCGGAATTGCATGTACGCCTTAGAAATGAATTTATTTGTATAATAAAACATTCATATCCTCGCTTATATATATCACTATCTTAAATTTTATTTTGTTTTGGTATGATTTGATTTTATCTAGAAATATTACATTTTATTCGTATATATACATAGTGCATTGCCTATGAACCCAAAATAACTGTTGCTTAAAAAATACTGAATAATTTGTTGCGTTTGCTTTATTTATAAAACGAGACCTAAAATTAGAAACTGGGAAAACCTGAGTCACAAATATGCTGCGTAGCAATATAAAATGTTTAATGATTACAGGGGGTTATGTATGATTTATAACTCGGAATTTCCATAAATGTAAGCAGTGTCTTTTACCCTAATTCTGCTACGGATCATAGATACGGAACAGTGGCAATATAACTTTTAAAATGATATATTTCTGTATTGAGGCCTACTTTTAATATCATATGATTTCATCCATCTCTTACTTTTAACAAACAAGTATATAACACAGAACCATCGAGTCACGCTGCAATATGCTATGCCTGACTTCACCAATCGAACAGATCTGGGGTTTGTTTACATCTTAACCTGCATCCGATCCAGCACGTCATACAAAATAAATACATTCCTTGTAATTTCAAACGACAATTGACATAGGAGTTACAGCTTCTTACACGCTATCAAACGGTCTTGTCGTCTGCTTGAAATAAAATAAATAATTGTACAGTAGCAATAGTTTGATACATAATTGATAATAAAGTGGATTAGACATAGAATATATTCAAAAGCCATGGATATACTTTTCACGAAGCAAGTTAAAAAAAATAATTTTAATTGGTTAGTATTTAAGTCTCTATTCATATCAAAGCCAAAGGAATACAAATCTGGGGTACAAGTAACTAAAATGGAAGGCAGAAAATAATAAAAAAAAAAACATTCCATAAAGCGTATGGGAGTTATTCTCGGGTGGTCGGGTAGCACAGTGTTAACACGATTGCCTTTCACCTAGGCGGCCTGGCCTCGATTCCTCGATCGGTTGTTAAATGGTTGGGTTTACATGTTCAACCATGTAGGTTTCCATTTGGTTATCCAGTCTCCTCCCACAATAATACACTGTCGGCTTCAATCCGAGCGTGGTCAATATCAATTGATAACATTTTTTTCGAAATTGTTGTAAAATAGGAAAAGTTCACTAAACATTATACATGGTTATTCTTTTTTCAACGAAGATCATTCAATAATTCATGTCATGGCTACCTTACTTGTCCGAAGAGACAATTGGATAACACATCTCATAGCAACGCAAAAACATTTTATAAACAATACACGTGAAAAAATCTTCAAACAGTTCGGCGATAGTTGTCAACATTAGTCATGTCTGAATTGCATGTGCGCCTTAGAAATGAATTTATTTGTATAATAAAACATTAATATACACGGTTATATATATTACTATTTTAAAATAAAGTATGTTTGGTATGATTTGATTTTATCTAGAAATACTACATTGTATTCGTATGTATCGTATCCATTTTAGGTTAATATATATACATAGTGCATTGCCTATGAACCCAAAATAACTGTTGTTGAAAAATACTGAATAATTTGTTGCGTTTGCTTTATTTATAAAAAGAGACCTAAAATCAGAAACTGGGAAAACCTGAGTCACAAATATGCTGCGTAGCAATATAACATGTTTAATGATTATAGGGGGTTATGTATGATTCATGACTCGGAATTTCCATTAATGTAAACGGTGTCTTTTACCCTAATTCTGCTACGGATCATAGATACCGAACAGTGGCAATATAACTTTTAAAATTATATATTTCTGTATTGAGGCCTACATTTAATATCATATGATTTCATCCATCTCGTACTTTAAACAACACGTATATAACACAGAACCATCGAGTCACGCTGCAATAGGCTATGTCTGACTTCACCAATCGAACAGATCTGGGGTTTGTTTACATCTTAACCTGCATCCGATCCAGTACGTCATACAAAATAAATGCATTCCCTGTAATTACAAACGACAATTGACATAGGAGTTACATCTTCTTATACGCTACCTAAGAGTTCTTGTCGTCTGCTTGAAGTAAAAAAAAAGCATTGTACAGTAGCAATAGTTTGATAAATAATTGATAATAAAGTAGATTAGACATAGAATGTATTCACAACCCATGGATATACTTTTCATAAGCAAGTTAAAACAAAACTTTAATTGGTTAGTATTTAAGTCTCTTTTCATATCAAATCCAATAGAATACAAATCTGGGGTACAAGTAACGAATATGAAAGGCAGAAAAAAAAATTCCATAAAGCGTATGAGAGTTATTCTCAGGTGGTAGGGTAGCAGAGTGTTAACACGATTGCCTTTCACCTAGGCGGCCTGGGCTCGATTCCTCGATCGGTTGTGAAATGGTTGGGTTTGCATGCACAACCATGTAGGTTTTCCTTGGGTTATCCAGTCTCCTCCCATAATAATACACTGTCGGCCTCAATCCGAGCGTAGTCAATATCAATTGATATAATTTGTTTCGAAATTGTTGTAAAATAGAAAAAAAAGTTTACTTAACATTATTCATTATAATTCTTTTTCAACCAAGATCATTCAGTAATTCATGCCATGGCTACCTTACTTCTCCAAAGAGACAATTGGATAACACATCTCATAGCAACGCAAACATATTCTATAAGCAATACGCGTGGAAAAAATCATAAATCAATCACGCGATAATTGTCCATATTAGTCATGACTGAATTGCATGTACACCTAAGAAATGTATTGATTTGTATGATAATACGTTTTGTTGGTACGATTTTATTTTATCTAGAACTGTTACATTTTATTTGTATGTATCGTATACATTTTATGTTAATATATATACATAGTCCATTGCCTATGAACCCAAAATAACTGTTGCTGAAAAAACTGAATAATTTGTTTCGGTTGCTTAACTTATAAAACGAGACGTAAAATTAAAAAACTTGGAAAACCGGAGTTACAAATATGTTGCGTAACAATATAAAATGTTCAATGATTACAGGGGGTTATTTATGATTCATTACCTGGAATTTCGATCAATGTAAACGGACTTACAATGAAATCCTGTACCCTGACTCCGCTTTGGATTATAAATACGGAGCAGTAGGAATATAACTTAAAAATAGTATGTTTCTGTAATGGAGTCTACTTTAATATCATATGATTTCATCCATCTCGTACTTTCAGCAAACACGTATATCACACAGAACAATTGAGTCACGATGTGATAGGCTATGCTTGACTTCACCAATTGAACATATCTAGCGTTTGTTTACATCTTTACCTGCATTTGATCCAGCTGATCATACAAAATCAATACATACCTTTTAAGTTCAAACGACAATTGACATAGGAGTTACAGCTTCTTGCAAGCTATCTAAGATTTCTTGTCGTCTGCTTGAAATAAAAAAAAATCATGGACCAGTAGCAATAGTTTGAAAAGTAATTGATAATAAAGTAGATTAGACATAGAAAGTATTCACAACCCATAGGTATACCTATAACTAAGCAAGTTAAATAATCAATCTGTATTGGTTAGTATTGAAGTCTTTATTCATATCAAATCAAACAAAATACAAATCTGGGGTACAAGTAACGAAAATGGAAGGCAGAAAACAAGCAAACATTCCATAAAGCGTATCGGAGTTATTCTCGGTTGATCGGGTAGCACAGTGTTAACACGATTGCCTTTCACCTTGGCGGCCTGGACTCGCTTTCCTGATCGGTTGTAAAATTGTTGGGTTTACATGCTCAATCATGTAGGTTTCCCTTGGATTATCAAGTCTCCTCCCACAGTAATACCCTGTGCTCTTCAATCCGGGCGTGGTGAATATCAATTGATAGCATTTGTTTCGAAATTGTTGTAAAATAGAAAAAGTTCATTTAACATTATTCACAGATATTCTTTTTTCAACGAAGATCATTCAGTAATTCAGGTCATGGCTACATTGCTTGTCTGAAGAGACAATTCGATAACACCTCTCATAGCAACGCAAAAACATTCTATAAACAATACACATCAAAGAATCCTCAAACAGTTCGGCGATAGTTGTCAACATTAGTCATGTCGGAATTGCATGTACGCCTTAGAAATGAATTTATTTGTATAATAAAACATTCATATCCTCGCTTATATATATCACTATCTTAAATTTTATTTTGTTTTGGTATGATTTGATTTTATCTAGAAATATTACATTTTATTCGTATATATACATAGTGCATTGCCTATGAACCCAAAATAACTGTTGCTTAAAAAATACTGAATAATTTGTTGCGTTTGCTTTATTTATAAAACGAGACCTAAAATTAGAAACTGGGAAAACCTGAGTCACAAATATGCTGCTTAGCAATATAAAATGTTTAATGATTACAGGGGGTTATGTATGATTCATAACTCGGAATTTCCATAAATGTAAGCGGTGTCTTTTACCCTAATTCTGCTACGGATCATAGATACGGAACAGTGGCAATATAACTTTTAAAATGATATATTTCTGTATTGAGGCCTACTTTTAATGTCATATGATTTCATCCATCTCTTACTTTTAACAAACAAGTATATAACACAGAACCATCGAGTCACGCTGCAATATGCTATGCCTGACTTCACCAATCGAACAGATCTGGGGTTTGTTTACATCTTAACCTGCATCCGATCCAGTACGTCATACAAAATAAATACATTCCTTGTAATTTCAAACGACAATTGACATAGGAGTTACAGCTTCTTACACGCTATCAAACGGTCTTGTCGTCTGCTTGAAATAAAATAAATAATTGTACAGTAGCAATAGTTTGATAAATAATTGATAATAAAGTGGATTAGACATAGAATATATTCAAAAGCCATGGATATACTTTTCACGAAGCAAGTTAAAAAAATAATTTTAATTGGTTAGTATTTAAGTCTCTATTCATATCAAAGCCAATGGAATACAAATCTGGGGTACAAGTAACTAAAATGGAAGGCAGAAAACAAAAAAAAAAAAACATTCCATAAAGCGTATGGGAGTTATTCTCGGGTGGTCGGGTAGCACAGTGTTAACACGATTGCCTTTCACCTAGGCGGCCTGGCCTCGATTCCTCGATCGGTTGTTAAATGGTTGGGTTTACATGTTCAACCATGTAGGTTTCCATTTGGTTATCCAGTCTCCTCCCACAATAATACACTGTCGGCTTCAATCCGAGCGTGGTCAATATCAATTGATAACATTTTTTTCGAAATTGTTGTAAAATAGGAAAAGTTCACTAAACATTATACATGGTTATTCTTTTTTCAACGAAGATCATTCAATAATTCATGTCATGGCTACCTTACTTGTCCGAAGAGACAATTGGATAACACATCTCATAGCAACGCAAAAACATTTTATAAACAATACACGTGAAAAAATCTTCAAACAGTTCGGCGATAGTTGTCAACATTAGTCATGTCTGAATTGCATGTGCGCCTTAGGAATGAATTTATTTGTATAATAAAACATTAATATACACGGTTATATATATTACTATTTTAAAATAAAGTATGTTTGGTATGATTTGATTTTATCTAGAAATACTACATTGTATTCGTATGTATCGTATCCATTTTAGGTTAATATATATACATAGTGCATTGCCTATGAACCCAAAATAACTGTTGTTGAAAAATACTGAATAATTTGTTGCGTTTGCTTTATTTATAAAAAGAGACCTAAAATTAGAAACTGGGAAAACCTGAGTCACAAATATGCTGCGTAGCAATATAACATGTTTAATGATTATAGGGGGTTATGTATGATTCATGACTCGGAATTTCCATTAATGTAAACGGTGTCTTTTACCCTAATTCTGCTACGGATCATAGATACCGAACAGTGGCAATATAACTTTTAAAATTATATATTTCTGTATTGAGGCCTACATTTAATATCATATGATTTCATCCATCTCGTACTTTAAACAACACGTATATAACACAGAACCATCGAGTCACGCTGCAATAGGCTATGTCTGACTTCACCAATCGAACAGATCTGGGGTTTGTTTACATCTTAACCTGCATCCGATCCAGTACGTCATACAAAATAAATGCATTCCCTGTAATTACAAACGACAATTGACATAGGAGTTACATCTTCTTATACGCTACCTAAGAGTTCTTGTCGTCTGCTTGAAGTAAAAAAAAGCATTGTACAGTAGCAATAGTTTGATAAATAATTGATAATCAAGTAGATTAGACATAGAATGTATTCACAACCCATGGATATACTTTTCATAAGCAAGTTAAAAAAAACCTTTAATTGGTTAGTATTTAAGTCTCTTTTCATATCAAATCCAATAGAATACAAATCTGGGGTACAAGTAACGAATATGAAAGGCAGAAAAAAAAATTCCATAAAGCGTATGAGAGTTATTCTCAGGTGGTAGGGTAGCAGAGTGTTAACACGATTGCCTTTCACCTAGGCGGCCTGGCCTCGATTCCTCGATCGGTTGTGAAATGGTTGGGTTTGCATGCACAACCATGTAGGTTTTCCTTGGGTTATCCAGTCTCCTCCCACAATAATACACTGTCGGCCTCAATCCGAGCGTAGTCAATATCAATTGATATAATTTGTTTCGAAATTGTTGTAAAATAGAAAAAAAAAGTTTACTTAACATTATTCATTATAATTCTTTTTCAACCAAGATCATTCAGTAATTCATGTCATGGCTACCTTACTTGTCCAAAGAGACAATTGGATAACACATCTCATAGCAACGCAAAAATATTCTATAAGCAATACGCGTGGAAAAAATCATAAATCAATCACGCGATAATTGTCCATATTAGTCATGACTGAATTGCATGTACACCTAAGAAATGTATTGATTTGTATGATAATACGTTTTGTTGGTACGATTTTATTTTATCTAGAACTGTTACATTTTATGTGTATGTATCGTATACATTTTATGTTAATATATATACATAGTCCATTGCCTATGAACCCAAAATAACTGTTGCTGAAAAAACTGAATAATTTGTTTCGGTTGCTTAACTTATAAAACGAGACGTAAAATTAAAAAACTTGGAAAACCGGAGTTACAAATATGTTGCGTAACAATATAAAATGTTCAATGATTACAGGGGGTTATTTATGATTCATTACCTGGAATTTCGATCAATGTAAACGGACTTACAATGAAATCCTGTACCCTGACTCCGTTTCGGATTATAAATACGGAGCAGTAGGAATATAACTTAAAAATAGTATGTTTCTGTAATGGAGTCTACTTTAATATCATATGATTTCATCCATTTCAGCAAACACGTATATCACACAGAACAATTGAGTCACGATGTGATAGGCTATGCTTGACTTCACCAATTGAACATATCTAGCGTTTGTTTACATCTTTACCTGCATTTGATCCAGCTGATCATACAAAATCAATACACACCTTTTAAGTTCAAACGACAATTGACATAGGAGTTACAGCTTCTTGCAAGCTATCTAAGATTTCTTGTCGTCTGCTTGAAATAAAAAAAAATTATGGAACAGTAGCAATAGTTTGAAAAGTAATTGATAATAAAGTAGATTAGACATAGAAAGTATTCACAACCCATAGGTATACCTATAACTAAGCAAGTTAAATAATCAATCTGTATTGGTTAGTATTGAAGTCTTTATTCATATCAAATCAAACAAAATACAAATCTGGGGTACAAGTAACGAAAATGGAAGGCAGAAAACAAGCAAACATTCCATAAAGCGTATCGGAGTTATTCTCGGTTGATCGGGTAGCACAGTGTTAACACAATTGCCTTTCACCTAGGCGGCCTGGACTCGCTTTCCTGATCGGTTGTAAAATTGTTGGGTTTACATGCTCAATAATGTAGGTTTCCCTTGGATCATCAAGTCTCCTCCCACAGTAATACCTTGTGCTCTTCAATCCGGGCGTGGTGAATATCAATTGATAGCATTTGTTTCGAAATTGTTGTAAAATAGAAAAAGTTCATTTAACATTATTCACAGATATTCTTTTTTCAACGAAGATCATTCAGTAATTCAGGTCATGGCTACATTGCTTGTCTGAAGAGACAATTCGATAACACCTCTCATAGCAACACAAAAACATTCTATAAACAATACACATCAAAGAATCCTCAAACAGTTCGGCGATAGTTGTCAACATTAGTCATGTCGGAATTGCATGTACGCCTTAGAAATGAATTTATTTGTATAATAAAACATTCATATCCTCGCTTATATATATCACTATCTTAAATTTTATTTTGTTTTGGTATGATTTGATTTTATCTAGAAATATTACATTTTATTCGTATATATACATAGTGCATTGCCTATGAACCCAAAATAACTGTTGCTTAAAAAATACTGAATAATTTGTTGCGTTTGCTTTATTTATAAAACGAGACCTAAAATTAGAAACTGGGAAAACCTGAGTCACAAATATGCTGCGTAGCAATATAAAATGTTTAATGATTACAGGGGGTTATGTATGATTCATAACTCGGAATTTCCATAAATGTAAGCGGTGTCTTTTACCCTAATTCTGCTACGGATCATAGATACCGAACAGTGGCAATATAACTTTTAAAATGATATATTTCTGTATTGAGGCCTACTTTTAATATCATATGATTTCATCCATCTCTTACTTTTAACAAACAAGTATATAACACAGAACCATCGAGTCACGCTGCAATATGCTATGCCTGACTTCACCAATCGAACAGATCTGGGGTTTGTTTACATCTTAACCTGCATCCGATCCAGCACGTCATACAAAATAAATACATTCCTTGTAATTTCAAACGACAATTGACATAGGAGTTACAGCTTCTTACACGCTATCAAACGGTCTTGTCGTCTGCTTGAAATAAAATAAATAATTGTACAGTAGCAATAGTTTGATACATAATTGATAATAAAGTGGATTAGACATAGAATATATTCAAAAGTCATGTATATACTTTTCACGAAGCAAGTTAAAAAAATAATTTTAATTGGTTAGTATTTAAGTCTCTATTCATATCAAATCCAATGGAATACAAATATGGGGTACAAGTAACTAAAATGGAAGGCAAAAAAAAAAAAAAAAAAAAAACATTCCATAAAGCGTATGGGAGTTATTCCCGGGTGGTCGGGTAGCACAGTGTTAACACGATTGCCTTTCACCTAGGCGGCCTGGCCTCGATTCCTCGATCGGTTGTTAAATGGTTTGGTTTACATGTTCAAACATGTAGGTTTCCATTTGGTTATCCAGTCTCCTCCCACAATAATACACTGTCGGCTTCAATCCGAGCGTGGTCAATATCAATTGATAACATTTTTTTCGAAATTGTTGTAAAATAGGAAAAGTTCACTAAACATTATACATGGTTATTCTTTTTTCAACGAAGATCATTCAATAATTCATGTCATGGCTACCTTACTTGTCCGAAGAGACAATTGGATAACACATCTCATAGCAACGCAAAAACATTTTATAAACAATACACGTGAAAAAATCTTCAAACAGTTCGGCGATAGTTGTCAACATTAGTCATGTCTGAATTGCATGTGCGCCTTAGAAATGAATTTATTTGTATAATAAAACATTAATATACACGGTTATATATATATTACTTTTTTAAAATAAAGTATGTTTGGTATGGTTTGATTTTATCTAGAAATATTACATTGTATTCGTATGTATCGTATCCATTTTAGGTTAATATATATATATAGTTAATTGCCTATGAACCCAAAATAACTGTTGTTGAATAATACTGAATTATTTATTGCGTTTGCTTAATTGATAAAACGAGACCTAAAATTAGAAACTGGGAAAACCTGAGTTGCAAATATGCTGCGTAGCAATATAAAATGTTTAATGATTACAGGGGGTTATGTATGATTCATAACTCAGAATTTCCATAAATGTAAACGGTGTTTTTACCCTAATTCTGCTACGGATGATAGATACGGAACAGTGGCAATGCAACTTTTAAAATAGTATAATTAATTTATCTTTGTTTTCATTGTAAATACTCAAATGTCGAAAAATTCCTTTCATTCTTCTATGAAAGAAATTCCGAGAATGGCGCGAAAAATGTGACGTCACAATACGACAATTGACGTTGCGTATTGATTTGAGAAAAAGAATCCCATTTAAAACCAGTAAAATTGTACATAAAACATGTTTTAAATTAGAAAATAATTTTCAAAAATTAATTATAAGCGTTGATGTCAATTAATATTTAGTTTCATCGGGGTATGAAACAAATTTTGTTTGCAAACTTCTGTAAGAATCCGCTACGCGGATTCATACAGTTTGCAAACAAAATGTGATTCATACCCCGATAAAACTAAAAAAAAATGACATCAATGCTTAAATGTTTCTGTTATGAGGCCTACTTTAATATCATATGATTTCATCCATCTGTTACTTTCAACAAACACGTATATCACACAGAACCATTGAGGCACGCTGTAATAGGCCATGCCTGACTTCACCTACTGAACAGATCTGGGGTTTGTTTACATCTTAACCTGCTTAAAATAAAATATTAAATCATGGTACAGTAGCAATAATTTGATAAATAATTGATAATGAAGTAGACTAGACATAGTGTCATTCAAGCAAATAAAATGTGTTGCCATAGCAATAGATCCATGTCATTGTTTTCTTTTGAAATAAATCAATGGACCATACATGTATATAATTATGGTTGCTGAATATTGGTTGAAGAGCAACGCAACAGATAAAATGTTTTTAAATATTTAATGTAGTATGTATAAATGCATTATATATTTATCACGGGAATGCGATAGGAAACTAAATGCTTTATTTCAAATTTCGAATATTTATCTAATGTTCACACACCTATATTTACAATATATCCAGCATCCTATCAGATTATATGATATTTATGATGATATTGACGAGAAAACTATTTAATGTGTGCTGCCAGCGAAGCGGTCACCCATCCTTTAGCTGATCACACTTGACGTTTTTTAACTTCTGTACATGGTTATGACACTAATTGCACAACCACTCATGCTAGCTAATGGGCTATGCAGCTGAAATCCACAAAAATATTGTATGAAAAGAACGCTGCTTTCTCATCCAACTTTGTCTACCAAAGGGAGATGAAACGTGCCTTATCAGCAATGTACTGCAATATTTCATTCTCATCAAAATGTTTCGTGTCAGAGTTATGAAGTTCTTCTTCTGAGATTAGGCAAACCTATTCTTGTTTCGTGATAACCTGTTCAATGACATCAAGATAAGTATGTGTTAATGTACGAAAAAATGGACTGTTATTTGTTGAACTGTAAATGTGTTTTTCATGACCAGAAATAATATATCTTAGATCTTGAAATTCGATTTAAATCAAGTAAATGCCTATTACTTTATACACTCGAGTATATTCTTGTAAAGAATGTCTTGATGACCATTGTTGATATAAAATCTTATTTTAAGGTATCTGTGAGTGGATCAATTACAGCGATAACAACACATTGTTGCAGAAGCCTATTGGAAGCAGACAAATGCCTACATTGAATATGGATAGTCAGGGGCATCTTAATTTAGTTCCCAACACATCTTACGTGATATATATTGTTTTCCAAGTACAAGTAAATAGCCTATGTCAGCATAATTTGCTCCAAATCTCTCTACCAATGAATTACAAAGAGGAAATATCACATGATACCTTCTTAGGTACAGTACATGCTTATTTCAAACGCCAGGTTGAAGCGAGAGCTCAAAAACTGAGACAAACAATCGACACGCATGTATTAACACTTTTACGCAAATCACTCGCACAATGTTTGAACTTGATTTCTTCAATATCAAAACAATACTCTGAATTTACGAGTCCAGTTTTTAAAGTAGCCTTCACCTCTAGGGTTCCATAACAATACACTAGGGCTAGATCGCTGACATGACAAATGTGTGAAGATCGACTGGTTGTTTCGGTTTAACGAAAACCTTGTACCATAGTAAGTTGAGTTCTGTCACAAAGGTGAAAACGTTGATGATTATAAAGGTGGTCACATTATTTTTCGTTTCTGTCGTCACTTAATTATATTGGTTTTCCTGTTTGCTTGTGCAATTTGCCGATATTTGTATTTGTGTCGATGTAGGACCGCTATTGTTGCTATAGATGACACACTAAATGAAAGCAGCAGCCCTTCAAACGAAAGACCTGAACTAATGCATTATCACGAAAACAAAAAGGAGTTTTAAGTTCAAATTTATTGGGGTTGTTTTTACAAAAATAAAGATCAGCAAGCGAGAACATGTTGGTGTAAATTTTTCATACATGTACATCAAATATGGATTCAATACCAAGCAGAAAAAAAAGAAAATACAAATAGAATTAATAAAATTACTTGTACCAGTGTCTAGGAACGGCTTTGAGTTGATTAGGCTAGTTGACATAACACAAGGAGTGTCTTTGGTTCGCCATCTTTTATTATATAACTGCCCGGATGTACACACATGTATACATTTACACATACATCAACAAAGCATGGTAGTATGGAGGGAGGTAACTCTTAGAACTCAAATATCATTACAATAATAAGAGTTAGAAACATGTTAACTTAAGAGAGAACGTCTGATATATCTAAGATTAGAGGCCTTTTTTTGTAAAATATGTAGCCATAGCAGGAAGTATGTTCATCAATATTATGGTTATACCTACCATACGACGACACTTGTGCTAATCCAGGGTGGAGCTGTGACCGTGCCATGTTCATTGTGTCGCAATATGTGGATTAAAGAGAGAGAAAACCGTGTTATCAAACATTATCAGAGTTTTCCTGGTTGGTTTATTTGATATTCCACACATGGATTTAACAGGAAACCAGAATCAAGATCTGTTAGCTGATACTAATAACCCGCTACACAGTAATTGTAATGTACACTTGCATACATGGAAGCATTAATACCGAATATCAGCAATGACTCCATGGGAATAAGAAAAGTTCGATCTGCTTTGATATAGCTGGCGAAAATCTAGTAATGGAGATATTATAAATCAAACAGGCTAAAATCGGCATTCACATTAGATGAAAAAACGGGTAGTTTTATGAGATAATAAACCGATAAGTTTTTTTTTTCAAATTCGAAGGGAAGACCGATTTTGATGTTACAACTCGTTTGTTGTGAGTTGATTTCTCAAAAACAAACAAGAATATCATAAGTTGAATGTAATTTGTTAATAATGTTACTAGTGGTTAAGGCAACTCTTACATAATTATAAAACCCGTATGTGTAAATAGAATCTTCTGAAATCTTCTTGAAGAGAGATGTGCATGTCTACAAGTATTAATTGGCAAGTGGTTGTAAGTGTTTATAAGAAGTGTGCTAAAGAACTTTAGAAAAGAGATAGTTGGATAATGTATTGTAACGATTTGGCAATATAGTATAAATAACATTAGTGACAAATTGTTATTCAGAACTGGTTTACAATTGTCAATGAGAGCTATATGAATTTTGTTGGAATATTAATTGTCTGGAACTTTGAACTGTGGGATTTATAAACATTCTTAATTATAGAGAAACGGATAAGAAAGGATAATTCAAGAACAGCTGTTGGAAGACAAATAAGTAACAGTGTTGATTTAATACACCACATTGAACACATCTTAATTATAGTTGTGAATCATCTCTGTAACTTGATTTTTTTAGTATATCATTAAATTATGATTTGAACTTTGCTCTACGATTTCATCTTTCTGTTTTGATCACGTAACAATAATATGGGCATCATAACACTTCCCATTATTCAATACGGAGTATTTTTAATAAGGATATGAAATAAAATAACTATTGTATGGGTATATTAGAAAATAACTATACTATGGATATGTAATACAATAACTATACTATGGATATGTAATACAATAACTATAATATGTATATGTAATAACGTGACTATGGTATGAATGTGCAATTGAGTAACTGTCATATAGGTATGTAATAAAACAATATATAATATGGATATGTTATAAAATAGCTATAATATGGATATGTGATAACGTAACTATAGTATGGATTTATAATAACGTAACTTTAATATGGATATTCAATAAAATAACTGTCATATGCATATGGAATAAAACATCTATATTATGGATATGTAATAGAGTAACTATGATATGGATATGTGATGAAGCAACTGTAATTTGGATATGTAATAAAATAACTACGATATGTATATATAATAACGTAACTTTGATATGGATATGTATTAAAATAATATTTGGAGTTTATATCGAGTTGTGTTGAACAGAGTAGTGAAAATGTGCATCGTTAAAGTAATCAATTTCAGTAAACTCACAATTGCAATTGTCCATTCCGTTTTTTGAAAATTACTAGAGACAAAGTAGCACTTTTTCGGAGATAATATCCAACCATTGTCACAGGCTCGTGGTGGGGCTGTAGTTGTAGTTGTTGTCGTCGTAGATGTGCTGGCTATAAAAAAAACAATGATACACTTATCAAAACGGAAATATAATTATTACCTAACTGCAATCAACACAAAAATAAAAGTCTTGCCATCGCATATAGCTAAGCATTTTCTATTGAAAAAAGAACATTTGGATTTTTTTTTTGCAACAGAAAATCATATGTCATGTGTTATTAGTTTCATTCATTAGTTTTCCGTAATATAACTCTCTGTATTTTGAAGTGGCTATATGGAGCATCTAATACATATACATGCGGCCAACATTGCATTATTGCGTAGAAGCGATTAAATTTGGGATGTTATATTTTCTCGTCCCTTATTTGAAGGATCACTCGAAGGAGGAGGGCTTTTTGTTGTGTCCCCTGAGCGAGACATACCAGTGTATCTGAGATAGTAGTTGATACTTCTACTTCAGGCTCTGCAATTAGGATAAATAATTCCGTCCGTTGTCAGAATTATGTAGCCAGATATTATGTCCTCTCAATGTCCTAAGTTCGTTATATTGAAGACAGACCTTAAGGTAAATTGCCTGTACGATGAACACTACTCAGCTACATGTCAATGTACATCTATACGTACATCTGTACTATCTTTGAAATTGCATGTATTTATATAGACTTTTTGACCTTCCTCCAGAATGTCCGATCTACTAACTAGACCGATGTCTGTACACTTCTTTCACAGATTTCTGAAAGGACTAACTCATGAAAAAATCCTTAGCGCTGTTGAACAGACAATAGACAAAGAAAATGTAAGATCAATCCAGATACTTGACAAGACATGTGTGATAACATTGAAAAATGAAACATCGAAATCAGTGCTCTTATCAGAAGGAATAGTAATCGATCTCCAGACTATTCGTCTAACTAGTGTGGAGAAAAACATTACAAACATTACTATAAAAGATGCACCAGTTGAAATGTGTGATGAATTCATATGCACCCATATGTCAAAATTTGGGGAAATCGTAAACGGATCTATGAAAAGGGGAAAGATTAAGGGAACCGACATAGAAAATGGTACACGGTATGTATCTCTAGTGAATTGTGTGTCCATCCTACCATTAACAACAGATTTTGGAAGATTCTCGGTCCGATTATTCGGTGACAATAATCGTACGCCATGTTTCCGATGTGGACAAACAAATCACCCGTCATATCAGTGCCCGAAAAGGAATGAAACAATCAGGAAATGCCACCGATGTGGCAGCCCTGAACATCTCATCCGAGATTGTCCTAAAGCGTCATCCGACGAGAGGAGGTGTCATTTTTGCAACGTAACAGGTCATATTCAACGTGACTGTCAACAAAAAACACGCCTTGAACAATATGGAGAGTACGCCGGTGAAATAGAGGATCCGGATATCAACAACAAATCCACGTGTTCCACAGCTGATCATGGTCAGCTGACACAACAAAACAAACAACAGAGACACGGTCTAATTATTGGAGCGTCGAACTGCAAACGAATTGACACGAGTGGGAAAAATGTTACCAACGTCTCAATATCAGGCGCGTCCTTCGATAACATTGGGGATAACATAGACAAGGCAATCGCGGAAACGCGCACGTGTGACAGTGAAATCAGTCATGTGGTGGTTTGCCTAGGAACCAATGACATCACCAAACATTACAGTGACATAGACAATGTTTACATCAGCATCACTGAGGCGCTTACACAAGTGGGGAACGCCTTCCCAGACGCATCAGTAGGTGTGTGTAACATTATCCCACGGAAAGGGAAAAGCAACCACATACGCGAACTCAATGAGGCCACGGTTAACGCGAACAAGTTCATCGAGAAACTGTGTAATAGAACTGACAATCTCACATTGATTGATACACACAGTGAGTTTGTCCAGAATGGCTCACCGGTAAAAGGTAACTATGACCTGAATGACCCAAGTGGTGTACACATTAACAATAAAGGTGCAGAAACACTGCTGGGTCCCATTCTAGACTTCGTGAACGGTGAAGTAGACATAGAAACCTCCAAAACTCCTGCAAAAAGTAAAAAACGCTACCTCAGCAGTCAATCTACCCCTCCCTCTGAGAGACCGTGCTCAAAGGCCAGTAGACATGACAACAGAGGTGAGACAGGTGCTCCAGTAGCCAAATAAACTGTCATTAGATATAAATAAATATAAACATGATCCTTTGTACATAGATGTATAGATACCATTATTTACTTTTTTTACTATTTGCTTATCTAAATGTTAATATACATGTATTGTGGAATGAAACCAAAGTAATTATGGGGAAAAGAGAGAGAGAATCAAAATATACATACATGTATTGTATATGAAAGCCTGTATTCATTTAGCGTGTTTGAATGTCAATGGATTGAGAGATATTAAAAAGAGAGAGCGAATTTTTAGCTGGATCAATAGCCAAAATTATAATGTGATATGTTTACAAGAAACACACTGCACAGATATAGATACTGTTAAATGGAGTAACATTTGGAAAGATTTAGGGGGGAGTGGCAGCATATGGAACAATGGAAAACATGACTCTAGAGGTGTTGCCATCCTCTGGAAAAAAACTTCAAATATCAAAACTATGAAAGAAAACTATAGAGAACAATGTGGCAGAGTATTAGCGGGTACCATAGAATGTGAAAATAAAACATATACTATTACAAATATATACTGTCCAAATAAAGGTGCAGAAAGAAAAGAATTCATAACAAACTTAAATGCTATTATGGAAAATACGAATGAAAATATTGTAATGGGTGATTTTAATTGTGTCCTAGACGGATACAAAGATAGAGCTCCACAACTAACCTCTGAAGATATTGGTAAAAAAGAACTGAAAATATTCTTGGAAAAACAAAACTTGGAAGATATCTGGCGTGAAAAAAATCCAAACTTAATTAAATATACATTTAAAAGGGGTACATCAAAATCGAGAATTGATCTGATACTAACAGAAAAAACTATAAATCACTTAATTCAGGGTGTAAAAATCAAGTATTGTCCCTATAGTGATCATGATGTTAACTCACTAAAAATATTATTGAATGAAATAGAAAGAGGCCCAGGAACATGGAAAATGAGCTATAAAATAATTACAAATACAAACTTTAAAAATGCTTTTGAAGCCTGCTGGGCTGTATGGAAAAATGAAAAAAAATTGTATAATGACATTACTGAATGGTGGGATATAACAAAAATAAAAATAAAGCAATTGTGTATAGAACTTGCCAAGACAATAAACATATCAAAGAAGGAAATCAAACATCTTGAAGAGAAATTAGAAAAGCTAGAAAACAACCATGGAAATGACTCTAATGAAATAAATGAGTTAAAAGTACAAATAAAAGGATACTACACAAACCAAAGTAATGCTGCCAGAGTAAGAAGCAGAGCAACAGTATATGAGCAGAATGAAACATCTTCCAAATATTTCTTCAGCTTAGAAAAAAGAAATGCAGAAAATAAATTATGGTATAGAATAAAAGGAATAGATGGTAAATATAAAACAGGTATTAAAAATATTTTAGAAGAACAAACTATATTTTACTCCAACCTTTTTAAAACAGAAGGATGGGATGAAGAAAATGCAAAATTTTTAACAGATAAGATAGAAAAAAAACTATCTGACAATGAAAGTAAACAAATAGACAAACCCGTCGAACAAAATGAAATTAAAGATGCAATAAAATCATTGAAAAAAGACAAATCACCTGGTGAGGATGGTATTATAAGTGAATTCTATCAAATTTACTGGAACATAATAAAAAATGAAATCACTCAATTAATAGAATATGTGTTTGAAGAAAACAAACTTTCTAGATCTTAAAATAAAGGGGTTATCAAACTATTATTCAAAAAAGGGGAGAGGGAAGACATAAAGAATTGGAGACCAATCACATTACTAAATGTAGATTATAAAATTATAGCAAAGATTTTAGCAAACCGACTTAAACCTGTTCTTAGCAAATTAATACACCCAGATCAAAAAGGCTTTGTGCCAGGTAGGAACATAATGGATGCAAACAGAATGATTCAAGATATAATAGACTATAGCGATATGGAAAATCAGGATGGCTCGATAATTTTTCTTGATCAACAAAAGGCTTTTGACAGGATAGAATGGGGATGGGTCCTTAAATGTTTAAAAGATTTTAATTTTGGTACAAAATATTGTAACTGGATATATATGCTTTTAAAATCAGCAGTAACCTGTATACAAACTAATGGTTTTACCTCGAAATATTTCAAAATATCCAGATCTGCAAGGCAAGGATGCCCAATCGCACCTCTTCTATACATTATTCAGGCAGAGCCAATGGCATGCGCTATCAGAGCAAATCCAGATATTAAAGGAATAAAAATACCTAATAATAACTCTGTGGAGATTAAAATAAATATGTTTGCTGATGACACTCAGTTGTTCAACAAAACAGAGGAATCTATCAAGCATGCGTTTAAAATATTAGAAGCATATGAAAAGGCATCCGGAGCAAAAATAAATTATTTAAAAACTGAAGGTTTATATATTGGGGCATCAAAAAATAGAAAACCAATATTTAACAAAATAAAATGGACAAAATCAAATGTTAAAACTTTAGGTATTCATCATGGGTACTCGATAGATGATGATAAGATTTGGAGAGAGAAAATCATTAAAATAGAAAACTGCCTGCGTATCTGGAAAACAAGAAACCTTACATTTAAGGGCAAAGTACTAATTGTTAAATCACTAATAATATCCACAATTGGATATGAAATAGAAGTAAGAGGAATACCAGATAAATACCTGAAAGAAATAGATAAACTAATATGGAAGTACATATGGGATGATAAAACACATCTACTGGAAAGGAAACTATGTTGTTTTGAAATAGAAAAAGGAGGGATGGAAATGGTTGATATTGACATTTTTCTACAAAGTAAACAAATCAAAACTATTCATAAAATATTAAACTCTAAAACAGAAAACTGGAACACCATAGGTACTTATTTTCTAACAAAGTTAGACAAAAAGTATGGAGTTAAAAACTTTATATGTTCTTGCTCTGATTTGAATGGAATAGAAATCAATAGACTACTTCCCAAATTTTACTCTAACAGTTTAAAATCTTGGGCTAAGTTATTAAGCCAGAAACCAATACAAAACAGAATTAATGTTTTGAATCAGAACCTCTTTGGAAATATTTACATCCAATTTCACAACAAACCTTTATTTATACAGTCTTTTTTGAAAAGTGACCTCACAAAAATATCTGATATTTGGAATGAAGAAACACAGGATTTTATATCAAATGAAACATTACTGCAAAAACTTAAATACAAACATAATTGGATAGCAGAAATCACAAAAATAAGGAAAGCAATCCCAAGCAACTTTATAAATATACTAAAGGGCATTGAACCAGCTATGGTTGACAACCAAAACACACCAAAACCTGAAATTTATATAAATAATAACTTGGAAGTGTGTTTAGTTTTGAAAACAAAAACAAAAACCCTGAAAATAAAAGATGCTAAATTAAATATATTTCAACAACTATTTAGCTCCAACACCAGACAAAAATGTGAAATGAAGTGGGAAACAGAACTTCAAAAGTCATTTAATTGGAAGGAACTATGGATTAACTGTAGAGGTGACTTAACGGCGACGAGTAATAAAATTAAAGAATTCAATTGGAAATGTTTGCATAGAATAATATATACTGAGTACAAACTGAATCTCATGAATAGATCTAATGGGAATTGTCACTTGTGTAATAATCATATCGAAACTCAGACACTTATTTTATCATTGTGATTTTACCAAACAAGTTATACAGCTGGTAAACAATAATATATTAACATTGTTACCAGAATTAGAATTGAATGAAGATAACCTTTTAATCGGAAAATGTTTAAATCAAGATGATGCTCCACAAACAAATACCATATCTTTCACTATCAAGTGGGTTATATGGAAAGTAAGAAATATTTACAAGTATCAAAAAAAAAGGATAACGCCTTTTGCTGCTGTAGTTATATTTAAGACCATTTTATTGGATAACATCCGAATGTTCCTGAATTTTTACAACAAGGAAAACAATACCTCGTCCAAAATTACAAAACTTTTAAGAAAATACACCATATTGGCAAATAACTTATAACAACAAGTAGAATTGTCTCCCCTTATGCAGTAGCTAGCGTACGACACAGACGAGAATGCTTGTAATTATCGAATTGTATTAAGCTACACTATTTATTATATTGAATACGTCCGAATTAGATTGAATTAACTAACCTGACAATTAATTCAGAAATGGAACAGACAAACCAGACACACAATACGACAATATTTACCATTTAATAAAGTCCGGAAACAGGAAGTCATCTTGCAGTAGGAAAACTATCTACTAAAATCCTTAATAATACTAAAACATATCCACTTAATTCACCTTCCAATATCGACTGTATTAGCCTGATTTGTATGTAAATATGTATCGTATTTTTTTTTTTTTTTTTCATTTATATTGATCTTTATTACACAAATATTTACCGAACATTTTGTTGATTTGCATATATTATGGTAATTGTGTTCACTGTATGTGTACATTATACTTATAAAAAAAAAAAAAAGCGTCAGAGTATGAGATGTGTAAATTGTGTCAGTTGTGTGGCGAGTGAGAGCCCCCCTGCGTGGGGACATTGTTTATATTTTGAAGGCTGACCCCAAGGCCCCAACCTTGGCAGCCTTCCAATGTAAAAGACAGACCTTAAGGTATATATGACATGTATTTTGTTTAACAAGTGCAACCAAAGTGAGATGAGTTTTAATTTAATCCAATAATCACGAATAGTCACAAACGTCGGGACGATTCAAATTTGCATTTAGCCAATGATGATCTTGAAGAAAATTTTTTTTTTACAATAAGCCTAATAATTATTATGTACAAATTTATTTGCTAACGTTTATTCAACTAAACTGGCAGTTCACTTCTATTTTTTAGCAGGATGCAAATTATTGCATCTAAGATGACGTCATGATTCAGATTTATGACGTCAATATTAGATTTTCGAATTCAAATAAGACCTTTGCGTTTTACAATTGTTATTGAATTTAATGTTGAAATCTAACTGAATTTTATAATATATATATATACATGTATACATGTATATACACTGTATATATAAGGGAGGAAAAAACACACACACACCTGTTTATGTGTTATGGAGTATAAATTCACTGATCTTTTCGCTAGATTAACAAAAAAAATCTACTGGTGTGGTGTGAAAGCATAATATTTCTAGCATCTGGGATTCTGGTGATAATGGGCGTTAGACTACAGAACGTGTGGTTTCAGCATATGTGTACAGCGGCTTCGAACATGAGTTAACAGCTGTTCCCAAGCCATATAACCTCCGAAACGATGGATGCAGAATCTAGGATTCATGACACTGATTCAGAACATTAACACTTTATTTTTGACTGACTTTTCTACAAACAAATTTACTTCTAAAGCAAAAAGGGACAACACACTTACTTTATAAATGAAGATGTTGAATGATTCATGTTCACGTTTATCACTGAGGAAATGTTTTTCGTATTATAACAAACAGATACAGGTTATCAAATAGATCTAGAATTACAAGTATCATTTAAATTACATACTATTAATATCATTGAAAGCATGTTGACCTTTCTACTTTTCTGTCATGTTCAGTATAACTGTTACAATATAGAACTGTGGTATCTGAATTACTATCTTACCTTCGCTGTCTCCTCTTCCAAGTCGCTCAAATAACTCGGCGTGTTCTTTCTTCATAACGCGAATTTCATTTTCAAACCCGGACAGAACTTTTGAGATGTCTTTAATTTTGTTTGATATTGATCGTTTGAATTCAAGAATTGCCGTTTTGTTGCATTCACACTGATTGTCTACATCAGTTGCTCCTTCAATAGCATCAACCCTCCTTTGTAACTGACACACTTTCTCGTTTATATTAAAATAAGTCCCGTTTAAAAGACCGACAATTTCACTTGTTATGGAATGCTCCTCGAATTTCTCCTCCAAATCATGATTCTTTGAGAATGCGTTACCACACTTGGAAAGGAGAACCAAAGCAATACAAAACAAACCTGTAAGCATTGTTCTAAAGCGTTAAGTGGACGGTAGTTGTTGTGTGAAACAGAGTCGATTCCCTTGTGGTAGGAATAAGATCGTAGTCACGTGTTTTTCGGTGCTGATCTTGTTGTCGATTGTAATTGATATCAGAGTATTCCAGCCAAGCAGCAGTATATAGTTCGATGATCTCACATGGATGGCTATGGAATATGGAGTTAATTAAACGAGTTCAGTAATTGTATAATCAATTATTGAAAGAATTATAGAAATTCCATGTTACAAAATTACATACACACTATTGTAAGATCATTTTGAACATTTGACTCATACATATATGAGAAAATAAGTGAAACCATTCATTATATCATCGCATATTTCAACTCAAACGGTATACAGAGACGAGATAACAGGGATGTGTAATCTAGACATAGGACTACTTCCCGATTATTTGTATGTTTTCTTGCATTGTAATTGACCTCATCCAATTAAATGGTTTTAATTGAATATTGAATTTTAAAAATAAGATGAAGTGTGTAAAGCCATTACTCCCTCAAAGTCATATATATACTTGAATCTGTATGATATGATTCAAATTCGAAAATTTCCAAGTTTCCAAAATGTTGATATCACTAGAAATTGACGTATTTGATACAATTAGATTTTAGAAAATCACAAATATTTAACTAGCCCTGAGATCACTTAGAACAGTCATGGTAACATGCATTACTTAAAGGGCTTATTTTAGACTATTGAAAATAGTAAAATCTTTTTAAAAATCTTATTTGATTGATAAATTTCTTCTTTTATCGATATTTTATCTTCGCCTTTTAGATAAGCAATCGAGTCTGCCATCGCTCGGTGAATCGTTCACCATTTCGACTTCAAAAGAACAATCAGGTCAGAAGAGGATTATTTGCTTTACCCCAATATTTTATTTTCTTTTTGAAGAAATGTGGCCGCCAACATTTGACCCTAACTCAAAACGATAGTGATTGTTTATGAAACGATAACATAGCAAATACACAAAATTAATTTTCTTACAGTAATCAATCTATTTTTAATTGATTCTAATGAAAATGTGTTGTAACTCATAACATACATGACAACAAAGGGAAAATTAAAATTTCATAATTAATTTGTTTTTAAACAATCGATAAAAAATGAAGGTGTGTGTTCTATATAGATTGTGATACATATATAGTTTGTTTGCATGAACGAAGACTAAAAAGACAACCAACTTATTTAAACGGAAAATACACCCAATGTTCCATCAAGTGAAACTTGGTAGCCCATGTTTATCTAGCAAAGAACGTCGAACATTATTATTTTGCTTGATGAGTTTTAATATTCTAATATTTTAACATTGTGTGTTATATGGTAGAGCACATAAAGAACGTGTTAATAAAGATACTGAACAATATCGACGTACATAGATAAGTTATAAAACCTCCACGTGGTAATCGCCGATTCTATATTTAGAACTTTAGTGGTATTGTTAAAACTGAAATTAAATCCATACATTTTATTGAACGGTTTCACTACTTACCTAATCGAAAATAAATATTGGTATAAAATCACTTTGTTTAGCAGAGGAAATTTTATTCTGAAAATAGTGCATGTACGTTCTGCATAAACAGCTGTTCAATACAGTGACGTCATGGCAGCAGTAAAATAATGTTACGCCAACAATATAACTATGTAACCTTGGCAATTTAACCATCGCATGGTGGGATTTCTTCTTGTATTTTTTCAAAACAGAATCCTTCAATCAAACGTCATATATGGCTCTCCAGTCGTGGTTATTATAATCAATTTGAGATAAGTTAAGAAATGTCTGTTGGGTGTCAACGTTAAAGATGCATTTACTGACGTTATATTCAGGGAATGCATTCCCAGTAGATATGTGACTATAAGACAGAGTGACCCTCTTTGGATATGTACCACTATTCGAAAACTCATTTGTAAATGTGTACGATTACAAAGGAAGGCTTGAATGTTTGATACAGCCGTTGCTTTGATCAATGAGTCAACTGTGCGCGTCAAAAAGGTTTCACAACTGAATTTCTACTTAGCTTCATAATGTACATGATAAAAGAGATCGATAGAAAATAGTCCAGTCTCTTCGACGCTTATCTCTCCAATTCCACTATTCCTGGTATCAATTATGAAGGGCGCCAGTATATTGACGATGCCAACAAGGCTGAGGCATTCAACATTTTAAACACATTTATTATATCTGAAGACGATATCACAGATGCGATCTCTTGCTTAGACACCTCCAAGGCGATATCAGCCAAATGCACATGTTGATGTCATATGAATAAAAAAAATACCT
This sequence comes from Pecten maximus, assembly GCF_902652985.1. Taxonomy (NCBI): domain Eukaryota; kingdom Metazoa; phylum Mollusca; class Bivalvia; order Pectinida; family Pectinidae; genus Pecten; species Pecten maximus. The sequence goes on along the minus strand of NC_047032.1, from coordinate 17,391,298 downwards.
ACCCGAAGCATCAGCAATATAATTACACAATAAGAATTACCTTATTGTAAGCAAACTACTTTGTTTATCTCTCAGTAACTTGAGTGTAGACCACAGTTTGACAAGTGTGAATTTGTGTTAATACCGGCGGATGTTGCTTTCCTTCACAGATCACCTTTCAATGCTTTCAAACACGATATCTACTTCTTGTGTGTTTTTTATGTCATGAAGAAAGTGAACCGGGTTTATAACGACTTCTTCAAATTGCTGAGAAATTGTTCTGTAGTGGATAAATCGATTTTAACATATCACAAAAATAAGCATTCCTGTGTGCATATTCGACTGGTAAACTTATTCCAAGAAACGCGAAACTCTAGATGCTTCTGTGGTTCAGAGAAATAGTTTTTTTTTTTCAGATGTGATTTTGAGTGGCCCTTTGTGTTAAATACATGATTAACATATCATTGATGTAAACTGCTATGAGGATACTGAACTCTTAACTTACATTTTTTAATATCACGGTTTCATAAGTCTTAACAATTTATTTGTTCCATTTGCTCGCTTATTTGCTTACACGAACATTTAGATAATACGACATATCCTTACACCCAAAGTTACTAGATAACAGGATTACAGAACTTTTTTTCAATAGACTTTCATCAATGGTTCAAACACGTTAGAGGTTTGGCATCCTAAAGCCTCATTGTACCTTAAAGCATCATTCATTTATGTAGGACTGTCTCTATGACAGGATAATAAACAATCATTGTCAGATGCATGCTTTCTCTTTGACAATACCTGTACCTGTTTTAACGTCTTCCTCCTGAAATATTCAGTTAATGAATAGCTGGTCTCATTCTTTACTGTTGAAGTACATTCTACTTAGATCGAATATTTCCCCAAAAAATCAAATTAGCGCCTATAAAAATTACCCTCACGAAGTGTCTTTAATAATGATCAATTAATTTATGTCGCATGCGTTCAAAAAATAGTACACAATTTTGAATAATCATAGTAACAAAATGCACAAGGATAATTAGACCGGGTATTCTTTATATGAGAGAGTCTTCTGTGTTTTTCCTATTCATCTACTTGTAAAGCGGTTTTTATATAATATACGTTTACATTTCTTCGTTTTATTTATAGCCAGTACTACTACTACTACTACTACAACCCCAATAACTACTACTACCACCACCACCGCCGCCAATACACCACGGGACTGTGACGATGGTTGGATCACGTCCCCCGAAAAGTGCTACTATGTCTCTGGATCCATCTTTTAACACGGATTTGTCTACGGCAATTGTGAGTACTTTGGCGATCAAAATCTTTATTTTAGCGCTTTTTGCGTTTAAAGCATGGGTTACTTTTGACTCCAATAACAGTCTGGTTTTTCTAACTCTTAAATGACCTTAGCTGTTAATAGGACGTTAAACAAAATAAACCAAACCTCTAATATAATTTAAAAACAAATTAATGCGTATTGAAAGGGAGACCCTTGAAGGTGTGTTCATGGATTCATATCCACTTAAAATTGACAAATTGTTGAAGATAAATACTTATTTTACCGACCAAAGTATACGCTAACGGTAGATACATTATCAAGAAGTTGTTTTCGGACCTTAAGCATAAAAAGAGCCAACTGAAACCATTACTTTTACATGTACAGTAAATACGTTTCATGTTGGTAACATGTTTTACTGTATTGAATGCATTTTATTGCATTGGCTATTTTTTTCTGTGATGTTTAGAAGATATCCGTGAATATTTACAAATGCTTCACAAATCAGTCTCTATCATTACATGCACAAGTGTTACTTGCATTGATTGTATGATTTTATTAAAAAAAATCGAAACAGTAATTTACATTGTATATAACTATCAAAATCTTTCGATTTTGGTTAATACAACTATAAAAAAAATCATCAACCTTTGATGATATTTTTTCAGGTCATTAAAGCCGTATATCGACCATAATTATTGATAAAAAACTATATTTTATATTCTTCTGCAGATTGTAATAGAAATGTATTTCAAGAGGTACAATATAATATACGTTAAAATTTGCTACAGGGTTTAAGGTTACAAGGACAAGCATTTAGCAGCCATTAGTATAGTATAATGAAATCCATAGATGCAGGAATTAAAATTGGTATCATATACTCGTTTAAATCTGCATATCTTCTACGTGTGATTTCCCTAAAATGATTATTATGAAGATGCTAGACGTCACACCTTCGTGTAAAGGTATTTCACTTCGAACTTCCTTGCATTGTAATGCATGTTTTACACTGAACTTGTATGTGTTGTTACTACATTTCAGACCTGCATTACATAGTACTGTACTACAGGTCAACTCTCGATATGTAGATTCCATAGTAAAATTCCCAAATGTAGGTTCGGCAATGAAAACTCATGTGTTAGTTCTACACTAAAAACTTCCATATACGGGTTCTGTATTCAAACCACCATGTGGAGATTTTAAACGTACACCGCTATATGTAGGTTCAACATTTAAATCTTAATATGTAAGATATTTACAGTACAGTGTACGTACATTTAAAATATGTGTATGTAGGTACTTCACGACTGCCCTCCACTTCAGGCTTCCATATGTACATTTGTAGGTACCACACTCCAAACTTCCATATGAAGGTAATACACCTCCGGCCCCTGTATGTGGGTACATCATGCCCCTGTCTGACATAACTACTGAATTGTAAATTAAAGCGACTTCAGACACGTGACATTTCCTATTTGATCTGTTTTTAATTTTTTCAATATGTACTCGTGTTTCTTCAGAAGCATTGTATTTCCAAGGGAGCGAAGTTAGTTGAAATCCAAACGGACGCAGAAGGTCATTTCATAATGAAATCACTTCGTTATGAGTTATTTGGTAAGGACTATATGTATAAAGTTTTGGTTAAACTAAAAACATAGCCTGTGTAATGTGTCTTTGTGACAAGCACTGTATCGTTACACTGTTTATTGATGTACTACGTTGTTTTCGATTTTGAAACACAGCAGAAAATTTTATGAGATCTTCTTTAGGGGTATTTATATTGTGCACATTAATAATAAAAGCAATATAACAGATTATAAAAAGAAAAGAAAAAAAATATGTCCTATCAAAATCGGCAAGATGATAATATGTGAAGTTTTTTTCATATGTTTCATTTCATTTCAAGGGCAATATATTTATACCGGACGTAAACGGAATGACGCAGGTAACTGGGTTTTCGCCAGCAACGACAAGATAGTAGATACCTCTGTGAGGTCATGGTCTGTTGGAGAACCAGACGACGAGATTGACCAGACCTGTGGATGTACGAATACAGAGGACGATTTCTTAATGCTAGACTGTGTTTGTATCGGGTATAGCCTCTTCTTTATCTGTGAGATTGCGCGTTAGTCATCTACTGCCGCGACAAAGGTTACCTAACATTTATGTAACACTATTGTAAATACATGTAGTTGGTGACGAATACTGGAGTCAACTTTGTTGGCCTTAAATAACGGAAACGAAATAAAGAAAATAAATTGAGCACACATCAGAAATGGATCTATTGTTTTTCTTTTTAATTTGTCGTATGCTACGTGTGATAATTATCATTTGGCGGTTCTCAGATGGTAGGCATTTTCAATATACATGTATGTGCAATTATGGAAACGTATATGACGTTCTAGGAAGTCCTGTGTACTATAGAGAAAAATCAATATAGTAATGTCTGTTAGGTAGTCATATTTAATTAATTATACGGAGAAAGGAATATAACTACTGTTAATTAATGAGTCCCCTTTATAATGGACATATAAATAGTACAGTATGACGTCTGTTAAGGGATTTGTGATTTCATAGATTAATTTACAGTCAAACCTTTTCAGCCCGAATCAGATAATTCGAAGATCTCTTTTAACTCGAATTACATTTTCAGCCAAAATCCTTCTTTTTAACAATAACAGTTAATTCGAACTCGGATAATCCCAAAATCTCGGTTATCGGCTAACCTGAAATAAAATCTTAGGTTCCGATAACATAAAAACCTTTGTAAAATGTAACGGTTATCCTGAAAACATAATGTGTCAACAAAATACTCATCGTAGGTCTTGATAAATTGTATATTTTACTATTGCCTAATTAAAATACGGTAGGTGGTCAGCGTTCATTTTCCATTGTTATTCGGTTTGTTTAGGTCAGTTATAGCGTAATCAGCCTGAGCTGTCTTAACTCGGATTGAGTACAACACTCCGATTGATTGATGTATATACTGCATATCGCTTAAAGCCTTCCTTGACAAGACCTGGATTTTTATCTACGTCTACTTTGCTTGTAGGGCAAATTAATAGTACTTGCGTTTTGCTGAGAATTCGACCGTAAGGACTGGGCCTAGCCCGTGAGAAGAAGTCACCACGTGCTGTTCCTCCGGTCGAAATTACCGATTACGGAAACCTGTGTATTTTTTGTTTGATACTTAACTCTCAACACTGAAATTGATTGCAGAAAAAATATATAGAGGATATCTAACAGTGTCTTCAGTAATACCAAATATATTTCACGAGTGGGGCTAATATTTTGATATTTTTCACGAGTGCGCAGCACGAGTGAAAAATATCAAAATATTAGCCACACGAGTGAATTATATTTGGTTTTACTGAAGACACTGTTAGATATTCTGTTTATTACATTTTTTATCAACGAAAACCCTATCCCGTATGCTAACTAGGACTACAGCGATAATTTGTAAACAAAAAAAGTAGTTTCCCCTGTCCAGCTGCTGACGTATATGTCGGGCTTTCTGATTGGTCAATTATTTTGCTATTTTCTAATCATTAATTTGATTGGTCAAATCAGCAAAAGTGATAATTTTTGATATTTCACTGGTAAAAATGTAATAAAAATGTATATGCTTCAGTGTCGGTATAATGATCAAATGCAATGCGCCTTCTTAGGCATTTTAATCAAATTTGCTTTGGTGAAGCTTTCCTGGTCCATAATTGAGCCTTGGAAATCAATTTCTCTCATATCTCGCCATGTTGGATAGAGTTTGCCCATGTAAGATAGCTATGTAAGATAAATCTATCTTACATAGCATTTCACGCGCGCGGATTAATCTGCGTTCAAGGGGGACAACTCTCACAACGTCGTCTGCTTGTGTTCACATCCGACAGTCCTTTTCGTCGGTGTCGGTTTTGAAACGTTGGACTTAACTATAAAAATACATACATTCTTAGATAAATATATATCATATCAGCAGTAAACCAATAGGGCTACACGGTTAAACGATTAGACATTTCATCTGAGCGAACATACAATGTATAACTCCGTTACTGTAACAAACAGTTAGACTACGCCTACAAGCCTGTTGTAACAGTTACAGTACAATACAGACTTGCCTACCCGACAGATTTGTCATTTGTCATTAAAAACATGTAAACACACACAATCACCTGGAAATGACAGGAAGTAAAATAAAAGCCATACATAAAAAAAATATAAAAAAGAAAATGTCAAACGTCACAACCTATGAAATGGTTCCGTTTGCGTCAGCAGGGGGCCCTGGAATTTGTTTACTCTACTGTACTGTACTGTACTGTCAGTAACTGAATGAACGAACATTCGGTAAAAATGACACCCCTCGATGTTCATATAAAAATATTTATTTTAATTGTAACTCAGAGTCTATATTTGTGTAGAGTAACCATGAAAACTAACTGCCATCCTAGCCTTTCAATATGATCATCGTTAGCCTATCGACTGACCTACCTTCGTCATTCCACCAAGACAACCGGTTAAACACATATAATCCTATGTCACAGAAAAGATCGAATACTCGTACAGAGTCACTGTTCGCTGGTTCACACACGAAGTTGCCAAAATCACAGTGAATTTAAAATTACCAGCCACGAAACATCGCCGCGTCATGGCGATCGAGATCGACATCACTCTCAATATCCTTGAACTATGAATGGAATTCCAATGACAGTCGTGACGTCATGCAGTGACGTAGTATTTTATAAAAAAAATTGACTTGACATTTAAAAGTACAGTGTGTTCTGTGAAATGATTAAATATGTCGAGGTGCAAATCAAATTATATGTGAAGTTGGAAAACTCATTTCAGCGTTGGGTTTCAGTATTGTTGATAGAACTTCTTTTTCTCGGATGTTGACAATTTGATCACGGCCACGTAAAAGTCGGTCAAGTTACGGTAATTTTTATCGGCGAATAGTTCATTCGTTCATCACTTAACCACAAAATGAATGAAATTTGTGTTCAAACATAGTTTGTCAAAATAGGGTATGATCTTTCAGAATATCACAAGTATATTTAGTAAAAACGTCAAATAAAGAAATTAAAAAATTGAAGAAAATGGATGGCTGAGGGGCACTTTCGCCAGAAATTCGGTAATGATATGAGAGAAAAAGACTCTTTCATTATGTGTGTATGTAGGATAGGGATATTCCACCCTCGGGATCACAAAATGTGGTAAAACCCTCGGCAAGCCTCGGGTTTACCACATTTTGTGACCCCTCGGGTGGAATATCCCTATCCTACATATACACATATGAAAGAGTCTTATAATATTCGGCGACAGTTGTCCGCGACCTCTCCGAACTAAATCACATAAGGAATGTTTCCGTAGTCCCCGCGAACTTGGATTGATGCTTATGGATCGTATATTTGTCTCGGACATCGGGCAGACTTTAATGAAGAAAACACATGTGATGAAACATTTGATTATGATTAGGTAACGGATACAAATGTGCCAAACAATGAAAACAAAACTATTGTAAATCACTTTTATTTCGCGTGAGATTTATTTTCGCGATAAGACACGTAGAGAGTCATTTACTACATGTGCTAAATAGTAATTAGCCTGTATTTGGGTATGCTTTTAAGAGCTATAGTCACATAGCTCATACAAATGTCGACCAAGCTATTAGTTAACATTATAAGAGTAAGGCTCCATGCCTCTAATAGCTCATCATTCGCTTATAGCATTTCTAAATCAGAGAAATAATGTATTAGCGATTATGTCTGAAGAGGTAAATTCGCGAAATCTAAGTTACAACAATACATATTGTACAGATGTTTCTTTTATCTGTGTCTTTTTTACTTTTGATTTTTCTGGAAAACAAAATATTGAAATCAAATAAGAAGTTAGAAAACCAAGCGAAACAATACAGAGCGTTAAAGACTGATATTTAAAAAAAAAGGGGGTTCGGAAAGATTGATATTACTATACAATCTGTAATACAAAAATACAGGAACCCTTAATTTAACATCGAAAAATGTGAAGTTCACGTGCTATAAATCCGTAGGTATTAAAACACCGCCCGAATTTATGTGAACTCGATTTGGACCAATAGCTACACGTGTGCACCCGGTAAACATGAAGCAAGATGCCAACACAACCAACGAAGCCGTGGCCGTAACTGGCTATAGATGCGTAAACTATAAACAGATATTGACAAAGCTTGTTATTTAGAATCTTCTTTTTTACTGAATTTTAAAATAACCAACAAGATTAAGATAGAAATGATAAATAAATTTGCTCTAATTTCATTTGAAGTCATATCTATCTGCGACTTGCTATATCGATTACGTGAACACAGTGTTTAATTGCATTTCTAACATGAAAACCTTATTTCAATAAACTAACTCTTTACTGCAGTGTTTTGATATACTTATTTATCGTTTAACCAGCCACCGTGTTTTGTTATCAAATGCCCTAAGTTTTTTGTCATCCTTATCATAAAAATGCCCTGTTATGACAACTTGATCATACGTCTAAAAGTTATTATATTTATTTCAGTATCAATGTCATAACATTATACCGTTCCATGTAAAGAAAAAATACACAATTCAATTGCACTCGGATATTTGTCATGTTTCCATCTTGCTTTAATACCCTATTCTACTCATGTGACTAATCACGGCACAATTAAAGCACTATGTATATATACATGTATATAATTAAAAGTAAATACAGTCCTTGCGATGGATATACATAAAATTAAATCAAAACACAAACCAGAAGATCACAAGCGCTTTCACTTACTTACAGAGCAAGCTCTTCAGGTGATATCACCTGCAGAGCTCGCTCTGAAAGTAAGAAAAGGCGCTTGTGATTTTCTGGTTTGTATTCTTATCTAGTCTTACATGTATATATATATATATATATACATGTAAGACTAGATAAAAACACACACATATATATATATGATTTAAACGGAACAAGTCAGCTTAACGTCCTGATAAACAGCGGTTCAAATAGCTATAGTTATCACATAGTCACAGTGGTTGCCTCATTTATCACGTGAAGCTCGCTTTAAGCTATATTGGCCAGTGTGTTCATTTATATTTACCACATGCTTGTAACCACTTTGTTTACTTATATTGATCACGACGCCACTGTGTTAAGTTATATTTATCACACCGCTGCTGTGTTAAGTTATATTTATCACACCGCTGCTGTGTTAAGTTATATTTATCACACCGCCGCTGTGTTAAGTTATATTTATCACACCGCCGCTGTGTTTAGTTATATTTATCAGACCGCCGCTGTGTTTAGTTATATTTATCAGACCGCCGTTGTGTTAAGTTATATTTATCAGACCGCCGCTGTGTTTAGTTATATTTATCACACCGCTGCTGTGTTAAATTATAGTTATCACATCGCCTCTGTCTTTAGTTATATTTATCACATCGCCACTGTGTTTAGTTATATTTATCACATCGCCACTGTTTTAAGTTATATTTATCACATCGCCACTGTGTTAAGTTATATTTATCACACCGCCACTGTGTTTAGTTATATTTATCACACCGCCGCTGTGTTAAGTTATATTTATCACACCGTCACTGTGTTAAGTTATATTTATCAGACCGCCACTGTGTTAAGTTATATTTATCACACCGCCACTGTGTTAAGTTATATTTATCACACCGCCGCCGTGTTTAGTTATATCTAACAGACCGCCGCTGTGTTAAGTTATATTTATCACATCGCCATTGTGTTTAGTTATATTTATCACATCGCCCCTTTATTAAGTTATATTTATCACACCGCCACTGTGTTAAGTTATATTTATCACACCGCTGCTGTGTTTAGTTATATTTATCACACCGCCACTGTGTTAAGTTATATTTATCACACCGCTGCTGTGTTAAGTTATATTTATCACACCGCCACTGTGTTAAGTTATAGTTATCACATCGCCTCTGTGTTTAGTTATATTTATCACACGCCGCTGTGTTTAGTTATATTTATCAGACCGCCGCTGTGTTAAGTTATATTTATCACTTCGCCCCTGTGTTAAGTTATATTTATCACATCGCCCCTTTATTAAGTTATATTTATCACACCGCCGCTGTGTTAAGTTATATTTATCACACCGCTGCTGTGTTTAGTTATATTTATCACACCGCACAATGAACAAATGCAATACAAAATGGTTAAATCTCTGTCTCTAATCGTAGTCGTTGAATGAAACGGTCGCGGCATCTAACATAGGCCTAAGCCTAGAGCTTCCATTTTGGTTGGGTGTCATTCGGTACGGATATTGTACCAACAGAAAAAAAATCAACGAATAAACACTTTCTTATCATTCCACTTACCACTATTACGAATATATTTATCCCAAACACAAAAATGTAAAAAAAAATCATCTTGCAACATTTGTCTCTTGTCAGTAAACTGATGACATTTCGTGTAAACACACTGACAAACGTGAAATACATATTGCTCAGCACTCCAGCTCGGTTTCCGAAATATTTGTTGAAATACACGGTGTCTTGAATGAATAGATCTCAGAATGAACATTTACCATAACAATAACCAGTAATAGCATACCTACGAAATCCAGGGTAGGACCGATAATGATTAATCTATTATTCAGCGGTGACGTTCGACTTCGCGAAGACGGCGTCGTCTTCGAATATTTTGAGCGGAGCTCATTTAAACAAGTTACCAGTTTTAATTTTAGTGAGGAAAATTTCATTTTTAGTTGCTCAATTACAAATAATTAACAACACATTTATATATTAATACCAATTTTAATGCCAAGCTTCTTATGTTCAACACATTCATGTTCTTTAACAGATATGTCCATGTGTAGCGGAAAACTTCACTTTTAAGATAAGGCATTCACAGCAGAGTGTTCCTAGCGCAAAATTTCGCAGATGAAATAGAGATCGTATCCGTTACATACACAGTCTTGCATCAGAAATCTGTTCGCTTTCTTTGCACACCCGCAAGTCTCTCCGGATGGTGCATTGTAAGCCCATGACCTCACAGATGTATCCACTCTCTCATCGTTGCTGAGGAAAACCCAAACGTATTCATCATTCCTCCTCCGTCCAGTGTATACCCAATCAAAGGGACCTGTTAGTAACAAAAGAAATATAAACTATTCAATTCCTAACTAAGCATAAAGCCCAATATCAAATAAGAAGTAACTATTGCGTGTAATATAGACTGATTATTAATGGTGTTTGGATTCAAACTACCCTTGCTCCTAGTTCCAGACCATTACATTACTGGATTTTTGGAAAATTTGCAATGTCGACTGTATCAATACAACCGTAGACTGGTGTTGTTCATAAACACATATTCTAATTTATTAGTTATTAGAATTAAACCAAAATAAAACAAATACATTTTAATAGTACTTGAGATTGTTTACTCAATGAAATTGATATCAAATCAGTCGATGTCCTAATGCGATACCTCTGATACATGCCTTTCGGTAGACATATACCAAAACCTGCAAATTAGATACTTCAAATATACACTCTCATCTTTTAGTTGAAGTTAAAACAACGTTCCGCCAAACATCACGTTTTATCTGTATTGTAAGACGTCCATCATATCAATGCAGTAAATCAGTGTGATTGAAAGCACTGAATTTTGGTGAATATAGACCTTTAAACAAATAGTTGTTTTCAAACTTGTATGCGTTAACTTTCCTTTTAATATTTACATTGCTCGCAAAAGCCGAAAATAATAAAACAAAATTGACCTATTTAAAAAGGAAGCAAAATTATTTTTACTGTAATTTACTGTAATTATTGTGCATTCTTGTTTTGCAGAATTTTATATATTTCTGCACATTAGAATGAAGAAAAAATTTTGCGTCTCTGTTTGTCTGCCATTTCTGAACAGCTGGAAGGGAGAGAACTCCGTACAACAGAATATAGGGGTCACAATGGTGGCACGCGCCTCAGTAATATATAGAGGATATCTAACAGTGTCTTCAGTAATACCAAATATATTTCACGAGTGGGGCTAATATTTTGATATTTTTCAGGAGTGCGCAGCACGAGTGAAAAATATCAAAATATTAGCCACACGAGTGAAATATATTTGGTATTGCTGAAGACACTGTTAGATATTCTGTTTATTACATTTTTTATCAACGAAAAACCTACCCCGTGTGCTAACTAGGCCTACAGCGATAATTTGTAAACAAAAAAAAGTAGTTTCCCCTGTCCAGGTGCTGACATATATGTCGGGCTTTCTGATTGGTCAATTATTTTGGTATTTTCTAATCATTAATTTGATTGGTCAAATCAGCAAAAGTGATATTTTTCACTAGTGAAAAATATCACTTTTATAGAATGAATAATTTTTGATATTTCATTGGTAAAAATGTAATAAATGAAGTTTTATTTCCCTCACGATAAGGATATATGATGTTTTACATCCCTGTCACGTGATGCGTTTTAACTAATCATGGAAATTGTAGCAAACATCATCATGATATAATTTAAATTACAGTTTTGTTTGATCGCACGATATTGACTTAAATTGATAAATATTATATTTATATATTACATCAATTCTGTTAATTGTTTTCATGATATTGTATACATAAAATTTTACTGTATTTGCATTTTGTTAAAAGCGTTATTGATTACAATATTGAACACACTCACCAATGTTACCTGCAAAGTTGTCTACAAGGAATTGAGCTTCTTTATCCGTTTTGACCTCTACCAGGTTCGCTCCCATTTCCTTGCATCGGTCCTAATTAATGATTAATGAATGACACTTTATCTAGATTGCATTCAATTGTACTTGTACGTCTTAATGAGGTTTTTACCCCTGCTTTTTTTTGTATATGTTCTTTCTTTTTTTTTTAATTTTTTTTTTTTTTTTTTCGCTTCTGAAAGGCTGCTGCCAGTGGTGTAGTGAAGCTAATGTCGTTAATATTAAGGTTAAACATAGACCATTTTGGTAACTATAGTCAGTTCTTTTTTCTAGGTTTGAAACAAATATTGTAACAAATAAAACCAAATATAGGTACATTTTTATGTGAATGATGGTCAAAATATTTAATCATTGAACTAATAAGTCTTTAAAAAACAATAAAATTTCCTCTTAGCAAAATTAATATCATTAAAACTCACAACTGCTGGGGCCCATTCTCTTTTATCGGAATCATATGAGAAAAAGTAACACTTTTCCGGTGACGAGATCCAGCCATATTCACAAACTCGTGGTGTAACTGTAGTTATAGTGGTCGTGGTAGTGCTTGCTGTAATTAATTGGAAAACAAAATCAGCGACATTGTTCAAATAATTTTTATACCAATCGAATATCAAAAACTATTCATCATATAAAAGTGATCATTTTTCACTGGTGGAAAATATCACATTTTGTCTGATTTTACCAATCAAAACACTGCTTGTAAAAGACAATTAGTAAAATCAAATGCTGACCCAGTATATTTTGCCTCAAAGGGGCATTCCGTCATTGAAATTATATTATGCTATAAAAACAAAAGTAAATGGGAATCTTGTATTTTTCTCACCTAGTAAAAGTTATAAAAATAACTGTATTACAACGCTCAAAGCCTAAAGGTAACCCAAAGTTCTTAGAAATATTTTTTTTTTGAAAATGTCACTTCGACCAACAGTGCGAAAGTAAATCGCCGCAAACGACTATCAATACGAGCATGCGCGGACATGTTCACGAACAGAAACGAAAATGGCGTACACGGCTCCACAGTAAGCGATCAACTGGATACGACAAGATAGCGAACGTCATATCAAAAAATCATATACATATCGGCAACTAGTTGGAAACATGGAAGAGAACAAAGGAGGCCGCGATAGCGAGTCGAACGAGGCATTTTGGCATTGCTTACGGAAAGTTCTGAGGGATATACTGCTAATCAACTTAACAAATCTTCAGGTTCGTAATGAAGTTCCACTCGAAGTTACACTTGTAACCAAACTGATAAATCACAGACACTAAATCTAAATAATTTTGCAAGTATATAGTGTATTTATCTTATATATATAGCCATTTCATTCATTTACATTTATGTACATTTTGGTACATATCAGGTTGTAAGCACGGCAAACATGTTTGCGGCCTGTGGTGCGCATATCTATGCGGTTTTGTACACGAGTAAGATCATGTTTGTGTGTAATATTTTTTATGTTTTTTTTATATTATTAACTAAATAACTAGCTATGCATGTTATCATAACATAAGTCATTGTGGTAAAACGGGCTATAAGTGGGTTTATCATCACAATCACAACAACATCTCTCGTTATGCTGTGATATGTGTACGGTTGTCTGCGGTGTCAAGTAATATTTAAGTGAAGCGTTAGAGACGTGGCTGAATATTCCTGTGCGGATGCAGAGCGGAAGAGTTTTGCGAATTTTCTGTACAAATATGATATTTTTCCACCACAGTTTATCATAAATATGAGTGAAAGCTTCCTTTACTGAAAAATCTTAAGATTTACTGTACAACACATAGCTGGCGTTTGAACCAAGGAATGTCCCTTTAAACAATGTAATTAAAATGTATACATGACAGTTTCTTCAGTAATACTAAATATATTAAACGCGTGCAGCTAATACTCGAGAAAAATATCAAAATATTAGCCCAATTTTTGGTTTGGTTTTGTTTAACATCCTATTAACAGCCATGGTCATTTAAGGGCGTGCCAGGATTTGGAGGTAGAGGAAAGCCGGAGTACCCGGAGAAAAACCACCGGCCTACAGTCAGTACCTGGCAAATGCCCCTCGTAGGTTTCGAACTCGCAACCCAGAGGTAGAGGGCTAGTGATAAAGTGTCGGCATCGGATTAGCTCTTATCTAAATTACTTGGGTGGATATATATAGATATGTATCTCTCTCTCTCTCTCTCTCTCTCTCTCTCTCTCTCTCTCTCTCTCTCTCTCTCAATTTAAATATGTAAATATGTAAATATGCCATCTTGTTGTAATGATTATGTATAATTATATCGGGAAAGGGCTTTATATAAGTTGTATAACTTGTGCCCAATCCCTTTGTAAAGTTCAGTTACAAATAAAAATATGTTTAAATCAAAAATAAAATTTCCTCTTAGCAAAATTAATATCATTAAAACTCACAACTGCTGGGGCCCATTCTCTTTTATCGGAATCATATGAGAAAAAGTAACACTTTTCCGGTGATGAGATCCAGCCATATTCACAAACTCGTGGTGTAACTGTAGTTATAGTGGTCGTGGTAGTGCTTGCTGTAATTAATTGAAAAACAAAATCAGCGACATTTTTGAAATAATTTTTATACCAATCGAATATCAAAAACTATTCATCATATAAAAGTGATCATTTTTCACTGGTGGAAAATATCACATTTTGTCTGATTTTACCAATCAAAACACTGCTTGTAAAAGACAATTAGTAAAATCAAATGCTGACCTAGTATATTTTGCCTCAAAGGGGCATTCCGTCATTGAAATTATATTATGCTATAAAAACAAAAGTAAATGGGAATCTTGTATTTTTCTCACCTAGTAAAAGTTATAAAAATAACTGTATTACAACGCTCAAAGCCTAAAGGTAACCCAAAGTTCTTAGAAATATTTTTTTTTGAAAATGTCACTTCGACCAACAGTGCGAAAGTAAATCGCCGCAAACGACTATCAATACGAGCATGCGCGGACATGTTCACGAACAGAAACGAAAATGGCGTACACGGCTCCACAGTAAGCGATCAACTGGATACGACAAGATAGCGAACGTCATATCAAAATCATATACATATCGGCAACTAGTTGGAAACATGGAAGAGAACAAAGGAGGCCGCGATAGCGAGTCGAACGAGGCATTTTGGCATTGCTTACGGAAAGTTCTGAGGGATATACTGCTAGTCAACTTAACAAATCTTCAGGTTCGTAATGAAGTTCCACTCGAAGTTACACTTGTAACCAAGCTGATAAATCACAGACACTAAATCTAAATAATTTTGCAAGTATATAGTGTATTTGTCTTATATATATAGCCATTTCATTCATTTACATTTATGTAAGGTTGTAAGCACGGCAAACATGTTTGCGGCCTGTGGTGCGCATATCTATGCGGTTTTGTGCACGAGTAAGATCATGTTTGTGTGTAATATTTTTAATGGTTTTTTTATATTATTAACTAATTAACTAGCTATGCATGTTATCATAACATAAGTCATTGTGGTAAAACGGGCTATAAGTGGGTTTATCATCACAATCACAACAACATCTCTCGTTATGCTGTGATATGTGTACGGTTGTCTGCGGTGTCAAGTAATATTTAAGTGAAGCGTTAGAGACGTGGCTGAATATTCCTGTGCGGATGCAGAGCGGAAGAGTTTTGCGAATTTTCTGTACAAATATGATATTTTTCCACCACAGTTTATCATAAATATGAGTGAAAGCTTCCTTTACTGAAAAATCTTAAGATTTACTGTACAACACATAGCTGGCGTTTGAACCAAGGAATGTCCCTTTAAACAATGTAATTAAAATGTATACATGACAGTTTCTTCAGTAATACTAAATATATTTCACGCGTGCAGCTAATACTCGAGAAAAATATCAAAATATTAGCCCAATTTTTGGTTTGGTTTTGTTTAACATCCTATTAACAGCCATGGTCATTTAAGGACGTGCCAGGATTTGGAGGTGGAGGAAAGCCGGAGTACCCGGAGAAAAACCACCGGCCTACAGTCAGTACCTGGCAAATGCCCCACGTAGGTTTCGAACTCAAAACCCAGAGGTAGAGGGCTAGTGATAAAGTGTCGGGACACCTTAACCACTCTGCCACCGCGGCCCAACTCGTGAAATATCCATGGTATAACTGAATACACTGTTAGTTATCCTCTATATCTCCTATAAAAGGATCAATGAAGATTTTAAATCAATATATTCACTAACAAATATATAACAAATATGTTTCATTAGCCATTTTTTTCAGTGATAGCATGATATTACACAATCACACATATATGTATGGCTTATCACTTTTATGGCCTCTGAGTTGTCTAAAATGTAACAACAGGTTATGGGATTTTTCACGTATCATTGCACGGTATTTTGTTGATGTAAAGTAAATGAAACACGGCGGAGTAATGGTAAAATAGATCAGATTCGAATACGATATAATATTTTTTACTGAATTGGAAAATAAACAGGTTTGTTCAACTAAGTCATAAAACAAGACATAAAACAAGGATATATTCCCATACGTTTTATACGAGGCGACAGTCTAAAATAGCACATCTGCTTACAATTACTGTTACTATCAACACATAGTCATAATTTGTTTGAAGGAATGAAACGGCATTTGTAACTCGGTCTCAAATAACTTTAATAAAGAGAGTTAAATATTTGGTTTATGTTTTGGCTGTGTTTTTGTACGATTGAATCTGACATGTTTTGTTGGTTTATATTTAGAGTCCCCAAAAATCTAGCTTAGCTTCTTATGCCCTCGCCGAATCTGCAGGAATGATAAACCCTGTTTATACCATCTTTTCAAATCTAAAAACTATTAATAGCCAGACATGTCATTCGATGTTTTAATGCTTAATGCATTCATAATATTAAATCGAAAGCCACTACTTGGAGGACGTTTAACCACATTCTCTATACTGACATTTAGTTGATACAAAAAATGATTTCTATGATAACATGTATACATATAAATATATACCGACATAATCGATCTCAAATAGTATTCTACGAGTATGATATTTACAGTGTACATACTTACAGTCTAGTATACACCAATCAGTATCTTACCGCCAGCAAACATCTCCCGTAAATCTGACAGATCATTTTTCAATAGGCGAATTTCATTTTCAAATCCGGACAGCAATTTGGAAAACTTCATCAGGTCCGAAGATATTTCTCGTTTGACCTCTGTAACCACTGTAGCGTTACAGTCACAGTTGGGATGTTCGATTTGATCGACTTGAATTTCTAGCTGATTTATCTTTTTATTGATATGAATGTAAGTCCTGTTTAAAAGGTCAACGACAGTTGAACTGTTCTCCTCGTATACTTCCGCCGAATCATTGTTGTCAGAAAGTACTTTTCTATCCACTGATATTAAAACCAAAACGGTCAAAAGCCAGTAAGTCTTCATTATTACAAATATCTTCTTCACAATCTGTGGGGACTGGAGTTAATAATGTTCCCATTTGGCTTTAATTTATTTCTAGTCACATGATTTCTCGGGAACCAATTATTCTTTCGCTAGGTTTGCCAAAAGAAATGACTCTTAGTACTGGAATGTCAGCTTAAATCCTGTCTAATTATTCATTCGCCGCAGAAAATGTTCATTTCTATGTATTTTTTCGAAAGTATTTCAGTTAAAGTCAACACATGTACATCAATGTTGCGCCACACTGTGATCCATTAACTTTTGTATGTAAACGATACATTGTTGTGCATTGTGGCAACGCGTACATTCCAATGACGGAACACTGTTTACAGGACCTATGTTGTGTCTACACTGTTTGACACAAAGGATACATTTTGTATAATTTTTTGTATTTTGCTAGTTTGACTGTTAATATCGTATTTAAGCGTTGATGTCATTTTTTTTTAGTTTCATCGGGGTATGAAACAAATTTTGTTTGCAAACTTCTGTAAGAATCCGCTAGAAGTTTGCAAACAAAATTAATAATAAATTATAATTATTTTGATTTTCTAATTTAAAACATGTTTTATGTACAATTTTACTGGTTTTAAATGGGATTCTTTTTTTCAAATCAATACGCAACGTCAATTGTCGTATTGTGACGTCACATTTTTCGCGCCATTCTCGGAATTTCTTTCATAGAAGAATGAAAAGAATTTTTCGACCAATCACATTTGAGTATTTACCATGAAAACCAAGAAACATTAATTATATCATTTTGCAAATGGTTTTTTTACGACCGTTAACATTTACTTTTTGGTACAAAATTGTTATTTCAAAAGCCCTGTTGAATAGCATCCTTTCTTGTGAGACATATGTCATTGTTCAATGGCCGGAGAATCCCTCAGGTTGTCAAAAAGATAAAAACTAATCCAAAAGAGACGACTAACACTCCATTTCGAACATTTAGAAAAGGTTAAATCCGGTACAAAAGCAGTAATGCATCCGAAAGTCGTCCGATTTTCGAGTACATCTGCATCTCTATGTCCCTCTGTTCAGCTTCCCGCTATCGCATGGCCTCACAGATGTATCGGTGATCTCGTCATTGCTGACAAAAAATCCTATCGTTTGCATCATTCCTGGTGCGCCCGGTTTCTACTTAGTCAGTATTTCCTGAATTATAAGGCAGCATGCATTGTATACAAATAACAGCTAACCATACTGTACACGAAGTACATTTTTAATTCGATGGCATGTATTCTGGGCATTCGGTGTGACTTCTGATCTCGAGGAAAAGGCAACCAACATAAACAATCCCATCACGTTATATATTTATTACATAATGCATTTGATTTTCCTTATCTATACGCTTAAGCTATATTTTGAACTATTGCACGTCTGAAATGACTATTGCACGGTCACGTGCGAACTATTGAATACCTGTGACGTTTCGGAATTTAGTCCTGCCCTTTCAAGCGAGTTCGAAACCTACGTGGGGAGATTGCCAGGTACTGACCGTAGGCCGGTGGTTTTTCTCTGGGTACTCCAGCTTCCCTCTACCTCCAAAATCTGGCACGTCCTTAAATGACTCTGACTGTTAATAGGACGTTAAACAAAAACAAGCCAAACAAACCAAATCGTTTACCAGTACCTCGTGTCAAATATTCTGGACTATTGCACATATACCCATGATATATCTGTATAATATATATTAACTTTATTTCTGGAAACTATACACTGATACACTTGCGCTTGTGCAAGCTCCCATATTTTTTCCTTAACA
The DNA here is from genome assembly GCF_902652985.1 of Pecten maximus. NCBI lineage: Eukaryota > Metazoa > Mollusca > Bivalvia > Pectinida > Pectinidae > Pecten > Pecten maximus. The sequence continues at coordinate 17,372,125 of NC_047032.1, read as the reverse complement.
TAACATAACCCCAATTTGACCTAGTACAGAAGACGCTTACACCTCAGTAACGTCTGTTCGTATTATCCATGTACTGTTTATCGGTATCAATGTAAATATATATATTTATTTAAATTTCGTCCTCATTTAATCAAGTTTGAATATTTCCGAGAAGATTCCAATAGAGTAAATTGATGACGCAGATTAGAGTACTTGGTGTTAATAGTTGAAGTGATATATAGAGCTATATAGATCTCAGACATATATATTGGGATTCCTGTAGGATTATAATAATTCTTCGTTTATCATCCTATAAATCAATCATTTCTGTCCACTACTACTGCTCTTTGTTGGTATATTATTTAAAGATAAAATGTTCAGGACCTACAAGTTATCAAATGTGTTTTGTTTACTTCGTCGCGTAAGATTTGTACCTGCGGACCACATTGCAAGACTTCGCAGAAGCGACTGAATCCAGGGGTACTATAATTTCTCATGTTTCAAAACAATTATCTTCTTCCTTGTGTTTCTCTTGGCACGACCTTAGTTAACTAGAGGGATCATCCTAATGAGGAAGGCTTTTGGTTCTGTCCCCAGACCGGGACATACCAGAGTCTCTAAAAAAGTAGTCATTACTCCTGCTTTAAGCTCAGTATAATCGGGAATATCGATTCCGCCCATTGTCAGGATAATGTTAACGGATCTAGTGTCCCGAAGACATGGCTAAATGCATACATATATAATGTATATTTTGTTTAGCAAATTCATCCTATACTTTCCTATAATTAAATAACAACTTAATCCAAAATGCTCAATTTTTTTTTCTACTCTCTTCTTTATCACATTTTTGAATTGAATATTCTTGTATATACCATCATGTGACTATGTTATTGTTTATTATTTTGTTAATTTTACGGGAGAAGTCGTTTATAAGTTGGTAAAACTTGCTGACTAATTCCTTTGTCATTTTTGCCAATAAAATATGTTTAAACTAAATTCATCCTGTATGAGTTTTATTTTCATCCAATAATTATCATTAGTCATGAATATTGGGCAGTTCAAACTGCGTTTAGCGAATTGTAAACTTGACGCAATGATTAATTGCTTTTTTCAATAAGCCTTATATCAATGATGCGAACATGTTTTGTTAACGTAGATTACACTGATTTGGCGGTTTACTACTTTGAAACTATTTAAACACGATACAAATCATTGCATCAAATGCTATGTCTTGTTACAAATAGAATGACGTTACCATTAGGTTTTCGTTTGGATAATTCATTTAAGAGCAATTGTGCTTTACCGTTATTTTACTTAAATGTTAAATGTAAATTCATTTTTGACAAAAAATATATCTATTCTACTATTCAACTATTTAAACACGATACAAATCATTGCATCAAATTTTATGTCAAGTTACAAATAAAATAACGTCACCATTAGGTTTTCGTTTGGATATTTCATTTAAGAACAAATGTGCTTTACCGTTGTTCTTTAAATTCAATGTTAAATGTCAATTTCTTTTTGATAAAAAAATATCTGTTTATAAGGAAAGAATATCAAAACTAAAAGCATGTCCTGGACAATGCTGTATAGTGATAAAATCCTTATCAAGTTAAACCTGACATCTGCAAAACAACACGGTTTTTGTCGAAACACTAAAACGCATGTTTGTATGTTATGAAATATAATCTTACTGATATTTCCGCTAGATACACAAAAAACGTTAAATCTGTCGCCAGCTAGAGTTCAAGGTGAGGTGAAAGCACCGAAACTCAAGCTGTGGCATTTTTAACATCTGGGATTCTGGTGAAAAGGAGCATTAGATTACAGTTGGTGTGGTGTCAGTATATGTGCACAGCGGGATCATTTGCAGAAATCTACGCGATACAGATCCGCTGAAACGATGGGTGCGTAATCTAACTTCCTCAGAATCTCGACACTTGTTCATAATATTAACCCATCATTTTTAACTGAATTAAGTTAAACCATATCTATTTCTCAAAATAACCAATCAAAGCACTTCGTTTCAAAAAGCAAATGTTCAATGTTTTAATATATACATGTATATATTATTTTGTTAAAAGTCATATTTTGGTGACTAATCGATGACTTACACAAATTCTCGCAGATATATAAAAAAAAAAAAAGAAGATTATATCCGGTGCAAGTGCAGTGCAGCATTTCGAAGTCGTCTGACTCTCGGTTACATCTGCACGCCTGAGGCCTTTAAATTCGTACTTCGCTAGCCCATATCCTCATCGATGTATCGAAGGAATCATCATTACCGAGTACAACCCACTCGTACGCATCATTCATCTTATGTCCGGTATTATGTTACTTCTAGCTGAAACTGAAAAAAACTGTATATATGTATTCCTTGTATAAACAGTATAAGTATGCTACTTCCACAGCGTCAAATACATATTTGTCCCTTAACTTTTCATCAATATGGGGTTTGATATGAAGAATATAAAATACTGAGATATGTTAAGCTTATTGTTTCCTTTAGATAAAATGATATGTAAGTACGTTAGAAACGTACGTAATATATTTGTCCGGAGCATAATTTTAAAACATGGATGATAATTTCATCAAACTTCATACACATCAATACCCAAACAAGGCGGAGTGCAGTGTGAAAGAGCCGTAACTCTTGCTTCCGTTTTTACAGAGTTATTCCCTTTAAAACAAATATATTTACCTTGTCTGAAGCACAACTTTCAGTCCATGCATGAAAAATTTTATCAAACTTCAAACACAACAAGACCACAACAAGGCGGAGAGCCGTATGCAAGAACCGTAACTCTTGCTCCCGTTTTTACAGAGTTATCCCCCATTGAAAGATATATTTACCTTGTCCGAAGCACAACTTTCAAGCCATGCATGATAATTTCATAGTATAGATTAGTATAGTTTCGCGATGCCTTGTTATATCACTTGATTAAACTCCCATTGTCTAATACTGTGGTTCTAGTGAATCTCGTTGATACCATGGTAACATTGAAGAGTACTGATTTCATTTTATCTCATTTGTTAGAAAGAAATTAGCGAAATAACAACGGATATGTGTTAATACATTAGAAACGGTTAAGGAGTACACATATAAACACGTGTCGGCAGATATCGCATGACAAACTTCACCTCCTCATCCGTTTGAAACTCCACTAATGATGCTCCCTTTGAGAACCCCGATACTGCAACAATGATATGTAATTATTAATTATCAAACTAAAACAAAATATGAAACGTTAAAAATGAGCACAGGCGGAACACACATTGTACTAATATATTTTGGAACAGCGTGGAATCTTTTCGTTTCTTTATAATTATGCTTTTGCTGTTTGTACTGAGAATGCTGCTTTCTGATTCGTCATTTTGTTATATTTTCAGCCTTCTACAAAAAAAAACTCCGCTAACTAGATAATAATTGGCAACCCGCCAGCAAGCGAAACTTTTCATGAACCTTATCCCTGTTTACTGTAAGTGTTATTGTGTATACGCCCATGCAGTGTATATCCCTTGCTGTCATTCAAAGTTGTAAACAAAAGCGAACCCTAACAACTTAAATATTGTAATATATTTATTGCATCTTACAACATAAAGCGAACAAATAGAACAATGAGATTAAAAATAAAATTTTGTCAGCTTGCATGAAGTTTGCGACCAACCTTTATGACAACAGAATGTCAACCAAATACCTGGCGCGTGTGTTCTCCGGCGGAACTGTAACTTCAACTAACTTAAATTTTGTTTGGCATCCCCATTGGTTATTACCACTGGTCATGACGCAGGATGTAACCAAACGACATTTAACAAAGATAGGCTGTTTTTACTCCACTGACACTTGTCACACTCTCGTAGTTCATCATTGGTTACTTATTTATTTGTGTTTAGCAAAAAAAATATATCCCCTAAACTGCTATTTTATTCATCGTTCCATAACCGTACATGTTTCTTTCGAAAGTGACGAGACCTTCTCATGACTGAATTTCCTCGAGACTGAAATTGCGTGAACCAGCTGATTTAACAACAGTGAAGTCACACAAGAGACTACGCAAGGGATATTTAAATTTGTAAATAAAAAAATCTGAATTAGATTATTGTATTGGTGCATATTTTAGTTTTGTCTTTTACATTGTTACTAAAATATATTAACGGTTTTTATAGGATTTGTATTTTTTAGTTTCATGCCTATATGAAAGAAACAAACAGCATATTTATTATAATTCATGATTAGCTTCCATTTCAGGTTTTCTTACTTTAACACAACGTGAACTTTTACACGCGTTTAAGTTTGTAAATCAGTTTTTCTTTCATATAGGAATGAAACTAAAATAGTCCCATCAATGCTTAATCAATAAAATGAATGTCAACTTTTCAACATTAATGCTTAAATGAAATGTCATATGCGTAATTTGTCCGACGAGATATTATGATCAGTTTAGATATAGAAAGAAAAAAATTCCATTATTAAGACAATAAAATTGTATACGTCCTACCATAGCTCTATTCCACTCAGTGGAAACATATTAACAATTTCCTACCGGTGACATGATCAAGTAATCGTTACATACTGGTGCTGCCGTGGTGGTGGTGATGGTGATGGTGGTGATGGTGGTTGTAGGAGTTATCGTAGAAGTAGAACTGGCTATAAATATAGTAACTGTCGAGTTCACTAAAATATAAATTTATTCAACTTAGTTTGTGATATCAAACCGCACACGCAAGGAGGACAAAGCAACAGACAACTAACCTTATGGGTCTTTAGCAATTTGCTTTCTATCATTGCAAAAGACCTATTATTTTCCTTAAGATGTCAATATACATCACACGTAATATTTCCTGGGATTGTTTAAATCATTAAGCTGACAATTCATACAAAGCTACATGTACCTGATAGTATTTTTTAAACTCAATTTTTCATGTTGATGCCCTGCACAGCATAGCTTGAAGGATACATTGTCTATATGTAACAAAGGCTCTCGCTTTGGGAATTTGCAGCAAGGATGATTCATCTCTTACGAAGAACAGTGACTATATTTGTCAATATCTCCAAAAAGAATATTAAGTATAAGGCATTAGTCATTCTATTCATTGACTGTGGTATATATAATACATTTATGAGTTCTCAGTACCGAGACTGTAATTTACCTGGAATGTTCGTGTAATTGTTTTGTTCTTTCACCTTACCAGGGACTTTCATCTCATTGCACTACCTATTGAATTTCATCACCATTTCATCTGATACCCTGTTGCACAAGAATGTGAGGTAAGATCATTTTCAATTTGCGCTTGCGATCATTGTAGTATTTCATCTTAAGTATATCTGTGATATTTATCTTTAGTCTATATGTCCAATACAAATAGGATAGAGAAGTTTTTGACAAGGCCAGTGGAAGCCCCACCAAATTTGGTTAAAACCCCATTACTGTTAAGCAGCAGCAAGGGTGTTTACTTAAAAAGGCACATTGATTTAATCAATGATTATGATTTCACATAATTTTCACATTCAGTGTTAGACCTCTGTGCTAAGGTTATGCAACCAGATTTGGACTTGTTTGTAAGGTCACAGGTACCAAGCCAAACATACACATGTATTTGACCATAGGTTCTAACAACCTGATGTAGGTTCTTAACTAACCAATTGTAACCAAATTTGAAATCGCCACCTGGCTGGCACTGAAATCTCAACGTGAAGTCACAGTGGCACCACTTGTGGAATGTGTGTCGGATGATCCTGTCTCTCATATGGCCAATGAGGACACAGGTTCGGTCGATTCATTCGCTGCAGTCGACTGGAAAGTACAACAGCACCGGGACAAAGACATAGCAAGGGTTATTGACCTATTGAGAACCGGTTTTCTTCCCAGGGGGAAAAGGCTACAGGGTGAAACTGTATACGTCCAGAATATGTTTCGCACTTGGAGGAAATTGAGTTTGCATGACTGTATACTATATCGAACCGCTTGTCTAGACGGTCAGAACGTTAAACAGTTGGTGCTCCCAAAGCAGTATCATTCCCTCGCTCTAAAGGGTGTGCATGATGACACTGGTCATCAAGGGAAGGAAAAACACTTTGGCTGGCAAAGCAACGGTTCTACTGGCCAGGCCTAGAGAATGATGTGAACCATAAAGTTGAGACTTGTGGGCGTTGTGTACGACGAAAAGCACCAGTTAAACCTGTTGCTGAACTTATTCCTATCAGCTCTAGCCACCCTATGGAGTTGGTCTGTATAGACTTTCTCACAGCAGACAAGTGCAAGGGTGGAATAGAGGATATCCTGGTTATAACAGATCACTTCACCAGGTATGCTCAGGCAGTTCCCTGTCGCAATCAAACGGCAAGGACAACTGCGAAAGCTTTGTATGAGAACTTTATTGTTCACTATAGCTTTCCTGAGAGAATACACAGTGATCAGGGTCGCAACTTTGACAGTAAGATCATCGAAGAACTTTGCAAACTGGCCGGTGTGAAGAAAACCAGGACCACACCATATCATCCAATGGGAAATGGTTCTGTGGAAAGGTTTAACCAAACTCTTCTTAGGATGCATGCCACCCTTGATGAAGATAAAAAGGCTGATTGGAAATCGTACATAGCTCCACTAGTCCAGGCCTATAACGCAACCAAAAGCGATGCCACGGGGTACTCTCCTCATTACCTCATGTTCGGATGGCATCCACGGTTGTCAGTGGACGCATTCCTGGGTACTGAACCAGGTCAGCAGGGTGCGGTTGATCACACCTCCTATGTTGGCAAGTTGCGAACTAGGATGGAAAATGCTTACAAAACCGCACAGAGTGAAGCTAAAAAGAGATCTGCTCAGAACAAGAGTCGCTATGACCGTTCTGTTCAGAACTCCAAACTGGAAATAGGAGACCGTGTACTGATACGGAACGTAGGTCTCAGGGGCAAACATAAACTGACTGACAGGTGGGAACGGGAACCCTGTGTGGTGATAAAAATACCAAACAGTGACATTCCTGTATATGAGGTGAAGTATGAATCGGGCAAAGGTCGTAACCGTACATTGCACCGTAACATGCTACTTCCCTTTAACTCCATTCCAATGGAAGTTCCTCCTAACTCGCAGAACCGAAAGGTTAAGCCTGCAAAGTATGTTGCTGTCCGAAGGGCAGAGCCCACATTACCAGTATCATCCTCAGAGTCTGATTCTGAGTCAGACTCGGAGTTTGAGCTACCTCCTGCTAGACCAACTCGTTCCCGGAAGTTGCAGAGAGTACCAAACCCTTCCATGCAAGAACCTGTGTTCAACAATTCCGATCCAATATCCGTGATAACGGAAAATGAGTTTGAACAGAGATCAAGTTTGGCAGACCTCACTAATCTGTCGAGAGACTTGCATCTGGGTCCGGTATCCAGCCTTAATGACAGTGCTGAGTCCACAGTGTACCAGGAACACGACAGTTCAGAGGTTGTTGAACCAGGAAGGTCAGCTAGACCTAGACAGCCTCCAGATCGTTATGGTCAGTGGGTGTTTCCTCTGCAGTGTTCATTACAAAATCTAGATCTGAAGTAAACCATGATTATGGATCTGTGTTAAAACATTCCTGAGATGAAATGAGTATTTTAACATTTTTATATACATTTTACAATTGATATTTAACCATACCTGTAGGGCATAACGCTCTGGATGGTAGGGACTGGCCCAACCTCCAGAGAAGTCCTAGGCAGGTGTGGTAATAATTTTTATTTCATCGTTGTTGTTTTTTAACTATCATCGTTTCATGTTAGCTATATATGTGATTTACTTTTGTTTACTGTTCATGCAGTCACCTTATAGTCATGATGGTGCTGGTAGGGACTGGCCCAACCGCACAACTCGTGGCTATGTTGGACATGAACCTTTACCTGAAAAGGTCATATAATTTGGTTCTTACCGTGAAACGTGTTGGATATCTCCTTGATTCAAAACCCTATCTGTAAAGATTGGTTTAGGTCAACCTACAGTGTATACCGGTTTGTTTTGCTGTATTATATATGTAGCACCATGGTGTTACCAGCCCTGGTTATATTAAGGCTAGTGGGTTAATCCCAATATAACTGTAAATTGTTGACCCTAGTTATAATTGCAGTTGTTTCTAGAACAATTGCTAGCTCAGCATGCCATGTATCTGTTTCAAGACTGATCCTACGTGGTATTAATTGAGATACCAGGAGCCATCTCATCAGGGAGGGGGAGTATGTAGCCAGTTGGATATATATATAAGATAAGTGTTATATAATAACAAAGGTCAGGGTTGACTGACCAACAGGTAAGTTCCCGCGCCTCATACTGCATCATGCATTGGAATGTAAGGTATGTGTGGAAGTTGTCCTGATTGGTCATTGTAGTGAGCAGGTGAGTGTGTGCGTATGCTAAACACCTGTCAATACCCTGCACCAGCACACTTTTACATCATTCCAGACACGGCACTCAGCATGACAACATGTTACAATGTACCAGCCATCCGTCCCTGGCCTTCTGATTAAACCTGAAACTATACAAGTTGTCCGTGTGATGTTTGCCCACACACATAAGGCTACATACATATTGACCTACATGTCACACCATACATATTGACCTACATGTCACACCCTACACAATGACCTACATGTCACACCCTACACAGTGACCTACATGTCACACCCTACACAGTGACCTACATGTCACACCCTACACAGTGACCTACATGTCACACACCCTACACAGTTATATACATGTCACAGCCTACACAGTGACATACATTTCACACCCTACACAGTTACATACATGTCACAACATACACAGTTACATACATGTCACACCCTACACAGTGACATACATGTCACACCCTACACAGTGACCTACATGTCACATCCTACACAGTGACGTACATGTCACACCCTACACAGTGACCTACATGTCACACCCTACACAGTGACCTACATGTCACACCCTACACAGTGACCTACATGTCACATCCTACACAGTAACCTACATGTCACACCCTACACAGTGACCTACATGTCACACCCTACACAGTGACCTACATGTCACACCCTACACAGTGACCTACATGTCACACCCTACACAATGACCTACATGTCACACCATACACAATGACCTACATGTCACATCCTACACAGTGACATACATGTCACACCCTACACAATGACCTACATGTCACCCCCTAGACAGTGACCTACATGTCACACCATACACAGTGACCAACATGTCACACCCTACACAATGACCTACATGTCACACCATACACAGTGACCTACATGTCACACCCTAGACAGTTACTTACATCTCACATCCTAAACAGTGACATACATGTCACATCCTACACAGTGACATACATGTCACACCCTACACAGTGACATACATGTCACACCCTACACAGTGACATACATGTCACACCCTACACAGTGACATACATGTCACACCCTACACAGTGACATACATGTCACACCCTACACAGTGACATACATGTCACACCCTACACAGTGACATACATGTCACACCCTACACAGTGACATACATGTCACACCCTACACAGTGACATACATGTCACACCCTACACAGTGACATACATGTCACACCCTACACAGTGACATACATGTCACACCCTACACAGTGACATACATGTCACACCCTACACAGTGACATACATGTCACATCCTACACAGTGACATACATGTCACACCCTACACAGTGACATACATGTCACACCCTACACAGTGACATACATGTCACACCCTACACAGTGACATACATGTCACACCCTACACAGTGACATACATGTCACACCCTACACAGTGACATACATGTCACACCCTACACTGTGACCTACATGTCACACCCTACACAGTGACATACGTGTCACACCCTACATATTGACATACATGTCACACCATACACAGTGACCTACATGTCACACCCTACATATTAATCTACATGTCACACCCTACACAGTGACATACATGTCACACCCTACACAGTGACGTACATGTCACACCCTACACAGTGACCTACATGTCACACCCTACACAGTTACCTACATGTCACACCATACACAGTGACCTACATGTCACACCCTACACAGTGATCTACATGTCACACCCTACATATTGACATACATGTCACACCCTACACAGTGACGTACATGTCACACCCTACACAGTGACATACATGTCACACCCTACACAGTGACCTACATGTCACAACCCTACATATTGACATACATGTCACACCCTACACAGTGACCTACATGTCACACCCTACACAGTGACATACATGTCACACCCTACACAGTGACATACATGTCACACCCTACACAGTGACCTACATGTCACACCCTACACAGTGACATACATGTCACACCCTACACAGTGACGTACATGTCACACCCTACACAGTGACGTACATGTCACACCCTACACAGTGACCTACATGTCACACCCTACACAGTGACCTACATGTCACACCCTACACAGTGACCTACATGTCACACCCTACACAGTGACGTACATGTCACACAATACACAGTGACCTACATGTTACACCCTACATATTGACCTACATGTCACACCATACACAGTGACCTACATGTCACACCCTACACGGTGACCTACATGTCACACCCTAGATATTGACCTACATGTCACACCATACACACTGACTTACATGTCACACCCTACACAGTGACCTACATGTCACACCCTACACAGTGACATACATGTCACACCCTAGACAGTGACCTACATGTCACACCCTACACAGTGACCTACATGTCACACCATATACAGTGACCTACATGTCACACCCTACACAGTGACCTACATGTCACACACCCTACACAGTTATATACATGTCACAGCCTACACAGTGACGTACATGTCACACCCTACACAGTTACATACATGTCACAACATACACAGTTACATACATGTCACACCCTACACAGTGACATACATGTCACACCCTACACAGTGACCTACATGTCACATCCTACACAGTGACGTACATGTCACACCCTACACAGTGACCTACATGTCACACCCTACACAGTGACCTACATGTCACACCCTACACAGTGACCTACATGTCACACCCTACACAGTGACATACATGTCACATCCTACACAGTGACTTACATGTCACACCCTACATATTGACCTACATGTCACACCATACACAGTGACCTACATGTCACACCCTACATAGTGACCTACATCTCACACCCTACACAGATACCTACATGTCACACCATACACAGTGACCTACATGTCACACCCTACACAGTGACCTACATGTCACACCATACACAGTGACCTACATGTCACACCATACACAGTGACCTACATGTCACACCATACACAGTGACCTACATGTCTCACCATACACAGTGACGTACATGTCACACCATACACAGTGACCTACATGTCACATCCATCCTACATATTGACCTACATGTCACACCTTACACCATAACATGGATTCACGATATTGTTTCCGTTCTTTCCTTGCTGATTCGAGTATCCATCATAGTTCTTCTATATCTAAATTTATCTTGCAATGCGCATGCACTTTTTCAGTCTTTGTACTTTTGGTCGAACTTTTTTTTTTTTTTTTTGTAATATTTCACAGAAAGTGGGAAACTTTACAATTATATAAACGCTTCGTTTTGTTTATGAAAAGGAAGTCCTACCATTGAGTCCCTGGAATTATTCGCGCTTTGTGATCATACATACAGTAAAAAAAACACTGTTTTTTATTAGACCCCTGATTCCTACTAATAACATCGAGAGGGATGACAGTTTTGTGAATGCTGAGCTCCAGTTTCTACAACAGTTTACGCTGTTGGACATGTGGAAATGTAACTACTACTTGGGTCCTTGTACATTATGTTCATCTTTGTCCATGTTCGGCCGAAAGAAAAGCTCAATTCGTTAAAGTATAAACACTACATTTGTAAAAATTGCGGCTAGAAATCAACAAATAAAGTCAAAGTTAATTGCATTGTCTATTTGTTCGTATCTGAATAACTAACATGTAACTTGTTTGTTAGTTTCTCCGACTTCTGAAATAGTGGACGACTTCTCGAAACCCACAAATAATAATTCAAAGACAGTTGATACCAATCTACTGATCATCACTGTTACCTTATTTAGCATTAAAGTACGACTTTATAGAAAGCCCTCTTTGTTGCCAAAAATATACATTATGACATAATTCTAAAAGAAATGTTGAATGATAACCTGTATGAATCTACGGAAGCGTATTAGGGCCACTATAAAAAAAAATTAAATCGTACATACGATTACTAATCCGTACGTACGATGTACTAACTTGTACGTACGATGTACTAATTCGTACGTACGGATTACTTAACTAGTACGTACGATGTACTAATTTCGTACGTACGATTTACTAATTCGTACCTACGATTTACTAATTCGTACGTACGGATTATTAATTCGTACGTACGATTTACCTCGGGGCTCTCCTACAAAGTCTATGTCGTATAGAAAGTATATGGTAGTGTTATGTCGACGTAATTATGCAGTATTTGACGTTATTTTGGTGCCATGTTGACCTATGTTTCGTCCATTAATTAGTTAAAGATATTTAATTAGACCTCAGTTTTTGACCAAATAACTAGTTCAGTTGAAACCTTATGTGATTCCAACCAACTTTGGTCCATAATGACATAACTAAATGTTTAGCAGTTAAGTGATACTAAATCTGACCTTGACCTTTGATCTGATGACCTTGATCTTTGATAAGTTGACTTTTTCTTGTATTGTGACCAATTTTGCTTTATTATGTCATAACAAAATGTTTACCAGTCAATATACAATTCATTGAAATATTTTGACCCAATGATCACTTGCTCACTTGGTTACATGTTTACTTGACACCTTGTTTTATTCCAACAAACTTTGCTTTATAATGCATATGTCATAAACAAATGTAAACAAGTAAGAAATTCAAACTCTGACATTGACCTTTGACAAAATAACCTTAGGGTTTGGTAAGTTGAAATCCACCCAAAGCTTTGAACAATGACAAACTATTTTTGAAAAAAGCAACAAGCAAGCTTTTGTATTTGACTCTAAAAATACTGTACTGGAATGATTATGTTTTATGTAAATTCCACGTTCATATTTTTTTTTGGGGGGGGGGGGGGGGGGGGGGGGGGGGGGGGGGGCAAATCTATTTACCACAAAACACTCCAATTAGTAATCCGTACGTACGAATCAGTGATTCGTACGTACGAATTAGTAAATCGTACGTACGATTTAATTTTTTTTATAGTGGCCCTAATACGCTTCCGTAGCAATCTACTGATCATCACTATTACCTTATTTAGCATTAAAGTACGACTTTATATCAAGCCCTCTTTGTTGCCAAAAATATACATTGTAGCATAATTATAAAGATATGTTAAATGATAACCTGTATGAATTAGTACCGTAGTTTTTCAATGCAAAAATTGAAATCGGTGAACTACCCATTGATTACGGAGAATCTCATGCGTTCCTCCATTCTCTGAAATAGGTTGCGGGAAACATATCATGCGCAAACTGGAGTGTCAAAACCATGTATCAGAATTATATAAGTCCGAGGTCAATCCGACGTACTGGTTGCTGCCGCGAAGACAAAGAAAATAAGGGTGGCTTTGGTTTGTTTTGTTTAACGTCCTATTAACAGCCAGGGTCATTTAAGGACGTGCACGGCTTTGGAGGTCGAGGAAAGCCGGAGTACCCGGAGAAAAACAACCGGCCTACAGTCAGTACCTGGCAACTGCCCCACATAGGTTTCGAACTCGCAACCCGGTGGTGGAGGGCTAGTGATAAAGCGTCGGTACACCTTAACCACTCGGCCACTGCGGCCCCTCTAAGGGGGGCAAAACAACTACATGATTTATGCTTTAAAGAGTCAATGTGGGTAGGTTACACAAAAATTAAAAATAAACCTGAAAACCCATCATGAACTAGAAATGATTTTGTGTAGAAATACCCACGTCTTTCTGTTTATCGTGGGGGAAGGTAATTCGGCGCAGATTTAAATTTGGTTCACGTTTGATCTTTATATGTTTATTACAAATTTTACTTATGATTTGTTAATGTAACGGAGCAGATTTGAAGGAAACTTAGTGAGAATTAACCAACAGGGGATCATATAGGTTAGCTTGATAAAGATATACAAAATAAGATGTATAAACAGAAATATAGAGAGGTTTCAAGCTTGTATTTCATTTGATGTGCAACTTGTTCAACTATGACAGTTCTGTTGCTTCTCCACTATATGACAGACATGCTCTATCAAAGAAACAAAATGTTGTATTGCATGATCTTTTTTATTATAGTTTTCTCAAAAGCTATAATTGTGTGATTTTCACGCAAGAATATGACTATCGCACAATCTCGCAAATATAGAAGAGGTTATATCCGGTACAAAAACAGTCCAACATCAGGAAGTTTTCTGACCGTCTGGTACATCCACATCTCTGCGTCCCTCCGTCTGGTTCCCCGCTAGCCCAGGACCTCTCAGTCGTCTTGACAACTTCGTCGTTGCTGAGATAGACCCAAACTTCCTCATCATTCCTCTTACGTCCTGTGTATATTATATCACTGGTTCCTGGAGAGACAAGACCACATTGTCATGTAAAATAACGTTGGAAGGATGTATGTCAGTTTAAATAATTGTATTTTACATTAACAAATTGAGAGGGTGACTACAGGTTACTAATAAATGCTACAACTACAAGGACTTTTTTAAAAGACATGTTTGACCTTTGTTCATTCGACCTTTGCAAAAGGCTAGATCTGTGGAGACTAATTGGAATATGTTATTATCTATAAACATTTTCTATATATTCATAGTAATGAAACTATAACTAAATTCTGCATATCAGCATGAAATATCAAATTGAAACTTTAGATACGCTATTCCCTCCTCCGTTGACTTGTCAATAATACCAAGGGCTTAAAGTGTATATAAACATGAGGTGGCAGTGGAAACTCAAAGCAGTTCAAACGAAAATCAAAACCTGGATGTCGAGGAGCATAAGCCTTATTATTTAATCAATTTCATATTTTTTGATGTTTTATTTCAAATCATCGTCCAGTTCATTTGTACATTTGAAACCATATAACTATTCAAATTAATTAAAACATTACATACAGGTTACTGCAAGCATTCGAGAAATTACATTTACACTAATGTGTCTATAATCTGCTATATCAAAGAACTGTTTACAGAGGTGGCAATGTCTCTAGAGTCATTCTCCAAGGTTATTTTGTATGAAACTTTCGCTTAGGATATGATTGTGTTACGTATTGGAATTTCATGGCGTGCTCCAATGTTCATAAACGAAGACGAATACTGAGGATATATACCACGTCTTACTATTGTGTTGCTTGATTTGACGTGAACATAATTTGATATAAAAACGTTTTCGATAATTTGCTTTATGAATTATTCCTTTATATAGCAAAGTATAACAAATTTCAAAGCAGCTACATTGTGTTAAAATATAATCCTGTTGTATATTTTGTAATATTTTCCCTTTGTTTCAACTAGTTGACTCCATTACTCCTATAGTGACGAGCTTTGTTTTTGAAAGTGATTTTGTGTTAACTAAAAATTAAATATATAAATGATTATACTATTATGATTA
Organism: Pecten maximus; assembly: GCF_902652985.1. Classification (NCBI taxonomy): domain Eukaryota; kingdom Metazoa; phylum Mollusca; class Bivalvia; order Pectinida; family Pectinidae; genus Pecten; species Pecten maximus. The sequence goes on along the minus strand of NC_047032.1, from coordinate 17,356,468 downwards.
TATCATGCAAATAAGAATAGACAAATTAACGTGATTTACTCACCAACACGACTTGGCAGATTCTCCATAATAAATTGAGCTTCCTTGTCCGACTTGATCTCCACTAGGTTAGCCCCCTTCTTAGTACACCGAGACTGCAGTAGTGAAAAAAGGGAATTCTTGAAAATGACGCCAAATCATTAAATATGGACTTATTTCTAAATTTCTAAAATCCTCTTTACTACGATTGTTTTGGTAGTGTCCGATTATAACATATTTTAATGCAAACATATATTTGAGGCAATTAAATTGCATGATTTTCTGAATAACGTATTAAAGAATTAAAGAGCATTTTCTATGAATGAAACGTGGCTCCGTTCTTTATGTATAACGAGAACCACAAAAAATGTTTTGTTTTCGAGTTCTCTGAACAAATGCCTACATGACTCATTTACCAATACATCTGGAAAATAATTATTGCTAAGATTAAGTGGGGTTCTTGCCAGAGGATACTGAAACAAGCTTATGTGAAACATCTTCCCACGTTGCGACACTATCAAATATGGATATGGTCATCAGGTTAAAAAGTGACCAAATGCGTGATGGGCAAAGCAATGACATTGGCGTAGAATATTCCATCATATCGAAGCTAGGCAGTTGATTAGAGATGCGACATCATTTACAAACCTCTTTAACAGATGACACCAAATCTTTACTCAATTTTCTTCTAGCCGTTGATTAAAACTGCATAGTGTATTGATTGTCGATTTTTCTTTTTCCTTTTTCTATATTAAAAAGCATGCATAAGAGACATTATCATACTGATTATGAAGGTAAAGGACAGAAGAGATATTACAACTCACAACTGCAACGCCCCAATCTGTTTTCTCGGAAGTAGTGGATACGTAGTAACACTTTTCTGGAGATGAAATCCAGCCATTGTCACAGTCTTTTGGTGCACCAGTAGTGGTGGCGGCGGAAGTGGTACTTGTAGTGGCGGTAGTCGTACTAACAGGTCTGGCTATTGATGGAATAACAATAGGCGTTCTTATTACAGATGATTGATCGCCGACAATTACCATCAAAATTGAAACTCAGGATATAGAAATGTATACCTTAAAGCATCAGAATGAATTTACTTAACAAAAATAGAACGTAAAAGAAATTTAAAAAAAGAATAATTTCAATTATTTTGAAGGAGATAATAAAAATATGCAACACACTATTCAATTAATTTGAAGGAGATAATAAAAAAATATACAACACACTTTTCTTATTTCGAAAAAAATATTACAGCCAATTTCCGGAGATGTGTCATCTTTCAACATTATGATCACACCAACTTTAGCTGAATAGTATTCCAACGTTTACAAAATGAAATATATATATATATATATATATTCTTTGTACCACGCAGTGTGTTCTAACATACAAGGCAGTATAGAGTAATCCACCGACATAGAAGTATCTGCATAGCTAAACAGATTTGGCGTACTATTGCAATATTGTCTGGTAGAAATCGACGATTGTGTGAATAGGGAAAAAGTTATATGGACTCCAAATAGTCGCGTGTCATTCCTTCTGACTAATTTTGTTACCAGAGTAATTTCAAAAAATGTCATAATATTTTTTTTTTAATACATGCAGTGTGTGATTCCCCATAAAATAGCCTGTATACGAAATCATGTTTGATGAACGAAATTTAATATGGCCAACATCCTTTACATGTTTTTAAATAAAAGTACATATGATAGTAACATATGACTTACGCAAATTCTCGCAGATATAAAAGAGGTTATATCCGGTACACAGACAATCCAGCATTTCGAAGTCATCTGACTTTCGGGTACATCCGCATGTCTGAGTCCCTCCATCTGGCTCTCCACTACCCCATGTCCTCACCGCTGTATCGACAGGCTCATCGTTACTGAGGAAAACCCACACGTATGCATCATTCCTCTTACGTCCGGTATATACTATGTCACTTGTAGCTGAAAGTAACAAACTTTGTATATGTATGGTATGTTTACAGCCACAGACGAGTTATTATCCGTAACTTTTTCAATAATATATGAGGTTTGATGTCTAGAATATTGAATACTGGGTAAGGTTGAGCTAGTTGTTTAATGTAGATGAAATGATTTTTGACTTCGAATTCAAGTTCGTATTGTTTTAAAATGTTTGACCATTTTTGGACCATTTTTGAAAATGATATTTTTTTTTTAGATATAAACCGGACTGCAATAGTTTCAATTTTTCACTTGTCTTGTACAAAACCAACAAGTGAAAAGGCTATCTCAATGTGCTTTTAATGGTTTCGGTCAAGCGTACCTACCTCCACATTATTTTTCTCAGTCTAAGTCACATTGAGTTCGAACGATGTTTCATTTACGTGAGGATTATGAAGTCATCTGATTAAACTCCCATTGTCCAATGATCTATTCCATGTATCTCTCTTTGATACAACAGTAACATTGAACATTACTGATTTCATTTAATCCAATTTATTAGCATAAGAGCATTGGATTTTTTTGGTGTATTAGAAACGGTAAAGAAGTTTACATACAAACACGTGATGGCAGATTTCGCATCACGAACTGTGCCTCCTCGTTAGTTTGGAACTCAACTAGTTTTGCTCCCATGTCAGAACACCGATTCTGCAGATAAAAACACAAATGTACTAGCGAACTAAAACGAACTATTAAAGGTGAAATAAGTACAGCCGGAACACTCGTATCTACATATTTGCAATTGCGAGGAAACTTTTCGTTATAATTAGATGAATGTCGATCACTAAAACAATGAAATAAGAAATATTTTTAGACGGAACATAAGGATGAGTTTAGATTTAGAACAAAAATAAATAAGCTTTATTAAAACAATGGATTTAAATACTTACAATAGCTCTACTCCACTCAGTTTTCTGAGAAGTGGTGGAGACATAGTAACACTTTCCCCCAGGTGACATGATCCAGCCATCGTCACACTCTGGTTCTGCCGTGGTGGTGGCGGCGGTGGTAGTAGTACTACTAGCTATAAATAGAGGCGAATGCATTAGATATTCAACATAGTTTAACATATCAAGCCGTAATAACAACAAAAACAAACCAAGAGGGAAATCTGTCGGTTAGCTGTCTATCATTGGAATAGCCTGTTTTATTTTCATTTAATGTCGATATACATCACGCACAAAATCCGGTCAAATGTTTTAGTTCATCAAGTTGACTATTCATTTTTTTGTCAAAATGTTCCATCATAAGGCCTTGCAAAAGCTTCAGTATCTACACCAAATTATAGAGGTTGTCTCATCTAATAATGAGACATATACATTATACAGCGACAGTATATATGTTTGTCAACATCTCCAAAACGGATATATCTATGATCAATAATTTTAATCAGTGTTCTCACTTACCAATGACCAAAATTTCAACAACTGGACTCATTTAGATTTGAAGCATTAATTGTATTAGCATGATAACACTTCCGGTACACAAAAAGCGTCTACCTCCTGTAAAATGTATCTGGCTACCAGGTACCTACAAATATATGATTGAATATGCCTAAAAAGGGATATTTTCTGTTCGATTCTATCTCGCTTTGTGAACTGAGCAGCCTTCGAGTATGAAACAATAATCAAGATCTCCATGGAAACAGCATTTAATAATTTCAAACAAAAAATATTTCTTTATTCGGTACATAACTTGAGTGGAGTGTTTATTTATGTAATTATATCAGTATTGCATTACAGTATTACTGTATAGGTCTCAATGGTGATTAAATATAAAAACAATATATATATTGATATTTTAAATTGATAAATAGAGCGAAAAAAATAACAAGGAACAAAAATGAAATAAATGAATGATAAACATACATATACCGTTAAGAAACCCACATCTGTAAGCTTTTACCATTTCCTTGGGAATAGGACGATAAGACATTTGAACGTTCATGGTGTTTTGTCAGATTGAATGTGTTATTGATAATGAAAGTTGTGGCGTGAGCGAAAGGGAGCTCCGATCGGAATGATAAGGGGTGTAAGATTTCAGTAATGTGGCACGCTATACTGGTTCTCAGTCTTAAGAGTTCGCTGTAAACTCTAAAAAAGCGTTTTTTACGTACACACATGATTATTCTCATATTTGTCATCTACATCATTCCATTCCCAGACAAATACGTGACTTCATATTGATGGTAGTTGGTAAATTGTCTATCTGATATTTATTCGAAATTCACACAATTATATCAGTTAATATGATATAACCGATCCAAAATCAGTATGAAAATTCAATATATATTATTTTAATAATCAACTTTATTACAATTTTACATATGAAATATCGAAAATTATTCATTCTATAAAAGTGATATTGAAAACATATCACGTTTTCTGATATTCTTCACTTATGAAAAATATCACTTTTTCTGATTTGACCAATCAGAACACTGCTTACAAAGGACAATGATGAATATGAAGAGTTGTATCTGCTCTCCGTCATAATACAAGATATAATACATCACGTTACGATATGGGGAATAATTGTGAGCCGTTGACAGGCGACCGCAGATCTAACAGTATCTTCAGCAATAGCAAATACATTTCACTCGTGTGGCTAATATCTTAATATATTTCATTTGCGCAGTCAAAATATTAGTCACACAATATATTTAGTGATGCTGAAGGCTAGTAGCTACTAGATATTCTCTATATATAATAACACATCATTCATCTTTATTTTTATCAATTTCAGCAGCTTAACATAACCGTTAAATATAACTGATCCAAAATCAGCATGGAAACATCCCTTACCGTCACTGTCTCCTCCGCCCTGCACTAACTCTCGTAACTCAGCCTGCTCATTTTTCAAAGTACGAATTTCATTTTCAAATCCTGACAGTGTTTTTGAAAAATCATTTAGTTCGTTGGATACTGATCTTTTGAATTCGAGGATTTCCGTATTGTTACATGGACACTGACTGGTCGAGTTTGTCGTTCCTCCAATAGCATCGACTCGCCTTTGTAGCTGACATACTTTTTCGTTGAGATTGAAATACGTTCCGTTCAAAAGTCTTACAACTTCACTTGTTAAACTACTCTCTTCGAATTTCTCCACCGAATCCTCTTCGTAGCAAAATACTTCATAATGCCTTGATATAAAAATCAAAGCAGCGAAAATTAAACACGTCTGCATCCTTCTGAACTTCGCGATTGTCGGTACGTTTAAATTCCAGTGAGTTTAGTTCCCATATGGTTGTAATCAAATTCTTAGTCACGTGATTTCTCGAGAACCTCGAGATACGTTGTTTGTTTGCTAAACGTTTGACAGTCCCTAAACATGTCAACTTCACTGTATCAAATTAAAATCTATATCCGTACAATGTTTACTGTAATGTATTTATCTAACAACAATTGCGAAAACAAAATAACAACTTATATAAATCATGACTTGCTGGCCTGTAGCGCGTTGGGAACCGGAGAACACGGTGAAAATGCACATGGTCGGACAAGTGACCTTATACCTTTTCTCGTCCAGTCGGGGAATCGAACCACGGTCGATTAATGGAAATGCAATTGAGCTACCACTGTGCCATCCGACCACTCCATATTTATTAACCTTAAATTTCCCTTCAACACTTCATTCGAAGACAACTATCTTCGATTATAACGATGAGTTGATGCCTATAACGTCTACACAATGAAAAATTTCTATTAAAATATCTTATACATGAATTGAAATTGGCCGTTTATTTATTAAACGACAATTGAAACAAACTTGCAATACAAGTTGATATTCATAAAATCAACCATATGAATCGAACTTTGGTCCAAGGTGGGGATACAAAACCGCCACCTTAAACTAAAAACTTAAGTTACAACAAAATACTCATATGTGTGAAACTTAGATGTAAAGGTAGTTACAAAAGTTGACCACATACAATATCCAGAAATTCAATGATATAATCATGTCGACATAAAATGTTCAAAATTGATACAAGTAACATAGTATAACAACAGGAGGATGCTGGGGAGGAGGCGGGTAGATAAATTCCAACCTTAAAATGATGTAAACACAAACTGACCTTGACTTGTGTCCATTAGTGATGCAGTCTGTTTCAGTGGCTGGGTAGCTACTGTTACGTGTAATAGGTATATATAGTAAAATCACTGCGCGTGACCTTTCACCTCCATAACCATGCGCCCTCACTCTGTTATGAAACCCTTTGATAGGGATTATAATAAGCATTTAATATATGCTACATAATTCAAGATGTATTTTAATTTACTCCTTAGCATGTATAAATGATATTAAAATTGCATTTTAATTGTTTATTATACATGACTTCGGACATGACAAGCTTGTTGACCAAAGAAGACAAACAACTAAACCCATAGATTGAATTGAAATTGGCCGTTTATTTATTAAACGACAATTGAAACAAACTTGCAATACAAGTTGATATTCATAAAATCAACCATATGAATCGAACTTTGGTCCAAGGTGGGGATACAAAACCGCCACAATGGTATCTGATTATCCTAATGATCAGGAACCATAACCCACCCGAAGTCGTGTCCGAATTAATGTATAATATAATAATTCATATGTGATGCATGAGTTATAAAACTGCTGATATACATTTAAAACAGATGCTCAACGCATTACCATAAAGAAAACAGTTACATGTCATACATATATGCATAGTTAAGCTTCCAAGCATTTGAGGTAACGTTGCATCTATAAGAGATCCACAGCAAAAGTGAAATGATATGATGATAAAAGTCTGATATCCAGGCACTTACAAAATGCCTGCATTCCACACACAAAAATTAAGATACAAATAACGTATTTTCAAGCATTTAAACATAAAACAATAAGAGTTTGTGACAAAGAAAAGGTATGGAAACATGGGAATGTTATAAGCACACCAATCCCAAGATATTATCACAAATTAGGACAGTGTTATATTCAACGCCGGAAAACGTTATGAGTAATCAAACTAAAAGGGGTAAACCCCAAACATGTATACACTGAATTGTCCAAATTAGTTTCTCCTATACAAAGAAACACCATGTATTCAGCATCCAGTCGCCCATCCGTAAAATTAAAGATAACTGGTATATATATGTACACGACTAGATCCAGAAACCTCGACCCTATGCCCAGGTTATCTGGATATCAATAACACAAATTATTGAAAGACATACAATATTTAAATCAGGTGTACAAATTATTTATGACTTTTAATATACATACATCAACCAAGAAGAAGAATCAACCTCGACCCTATGCCCAGGTTGGTATCCACTTCAACTGATATTATGAGTACTATGAAATGAAAACAATCGCATGTACATTGCCATTCAAATTTAGCAAGAATGCAGTAGGATGTAAGTTATTGACGGAAATTCTGTACCAAGTTTATATAACCTAGAACACAAAAAATGTACAGTTTGAACAATATAACATAGAAACACATAAAAAATGTACAGATTGAACAGACTCTTAACAACCTCGACCCTATGCCCAGGTTGAGCTAAACTCGTCCAGACCAAACCCAACAGTGAAGTGAATGGATGTCTTAAAGATTGAAATGTTTAGCTACAGCTTGCTGTGAAAGCAACCGTTAGTATAACGGGGTTGGTATGTCATAAAGAGTAGGGAGCCGTATATAGCGTTTGAAAGCCAACGACTTCCACCCGCCCATTTGTTGTATTTCCTCATCTGGAACCCCCGTCGCTGCAGCTGTGCTGGCAGCCCCAATACGGAAACTATGACTGGTATACTGGTTTGGCTGAAAGCCTGCCCATATCAGGGAGTTTCTGAGACATAAACTGAAGTGTTGGTAAGATACTGGGATATTTCCTGGGAATGTGAATAATGGACCTGGTAAGACACACCTTAATTGAATGTATTGGTACAAAGCTGTGACTGGGCAGGTGGAAAGTTCCTGACTCTTAGCATGAATTGCTAGGGTGACAGGACGAATATTGTAATGACCCTTAAATGACCTAAACGTCAACTCTAGAGTGGAAGGTCTTGAGCCAGCCAAAATGATCTTGGCATCGTCAAATTGTAAGACATGCGAAGTAGATTTGTTTATAGTGATTTCACCTACGCGTAAAAAGGCATGAAATGCTAACAGATACATTGCTTTTAGCATGCATGCTTGATAATGTGACGAAGCTATGTGAGGTAAGGAATGAACTAGTTTGTTCAGTATGTTTGGTGTAATAGGAAGTCGTGTCTCTGGACGATAAGAACCCCTCTGAATACTAGTCAATATTTTCTTTACAATGAATGATTGAGTTGGGTCCGGGTGACCGGCTAAGCAGTTGATGTAACCGATAGCTGCTGTATAAGTCGACACTGTAGCTGCTGCCATTTTTTGCTGAGACAAATGCGCAATAAAGTAGACCAAAGTGCCTACTGTAGTGGGCAAGCATGTTTGTAAATGAAAATCCCTGTTTACAAATTGATGTAAGGCCTGGAAAGCACGTCTATACAGTGCTTGTGTTTGAGGAGCGATAGCATCCTTCAAAAGGCTCTGAACATGCGTTGTCAGATGGTCAACAGATTGTCCGGTATGGGTGTTGCCTCGTTGTCCATTTGCGGGGCCAATAGCCGAAAACTGTCTACCTGTAAACGAGACAGATGATCAGCTAACACATTTCGTTTCCCCATGATGTGCTCTGCACGAAACATGAAATTTAATTGTAGTGATTTAACCACAAGCTTCCGTACTAATTTCAGTATAGTTGAATCTTTGCTGGTATGTGATGTCAACACTGCGACAACTGCCGAGTTATCACAATGAAAAAGTACACACTTATTCTGAAGATAATTCCCCCAAAGCTGGACAGCAAGGACTATAGGAAAAAGTTCTTTAATTGTTATGTGAAAAGACTCAAAATCTTTTGACCATTTTCTGAAAAACCACTTTGTTCCCAAAACCGCTCCAAACCCTATTCCACTAGCATCTGTATAGAAATGTAAACGTGCCGATCACTCCCATATATCCGACAGGAACAAGGTGACCCCATTATAAGATTGTATGAAATGTAGCCAAGCTCTGATATCGGCTTTGGCTTCTCTGTTTAGTCTGACGTGGTGATTGGGTTTTGTCAAGCCTCTTGTTAGCTCTATCAATCTACGTAAAAATGGACGACCAGGAGTTATCACACTACAAGCAAAATTCAGCAAGCCTATCAACGATTGTAGTTCACGAAGTGTTACTTTTGCTTTTTGCTGAAAACTGGCTAACAGATTGCGTATTTTCACTAGCTTATCGTTAGGTAACCTAGCTTGCATTCGGATACTATCTAGTTCAATCCCAAGGAATGTTATGGTAGTGCATGGTAATACAGTTTTACTATGTTTAATTGGAATACAGACCTATTTGCACAGATTTAGAAAATTTTCTAAATCTGTCTGACATTTATTTGAGTTTTTGGGAGCAACAAACAGAAAATCATCCAAAACATGGGTAACACCTGCTGTCTGTAATTTATTTTGTAAAACCCAATGCAGAACTGTACTAAATTCTTCAAACAAACGACATGATATAGAACAACCCATAGGGAGAACCTTGTCATAGTAATAATGCTCTCCGACTTTCATTCCTAAAAGATTGTGATCTTGTGGATGAATAGGAATAATGCGAAATGCATTCTCAATATCTGTTTTTGCCATAAGAGCACCCTTCCCAAAATACTTAATCAGGCCAATTGCATCTGAAACGGTTGGATATTTAACTGAAACATCCTCAGGGGCAATACCGTCATTGATCGAAGAACCGTCTGGAAAGGAGAGATGGTGAATTAAACGGAACTCATTTGGCTCTTTTTTAGGGACAAGACCTAATGGGGAAATCTGTAAATTTTCAAAGGGTGCACTGATAAACGGACCAGCAATTCTCCCCATTGATATTTCATGTGAAATTTTTCGGCGGAGCACCTCAATGTTATCTTTTGCAGATTTTAAGTTGACAGATTCCCGATACTGTCTAAGCCCCCGATATTGCAGTTTAAAACCAACTTTGAAACCGTCTTGTAAAAATTGAACTTTACCAAAGTCGTAGCCTCTTAAATATGGAAACAAAATTTCAAATTTGACTGGTGTTGGTAAGTAATTTCCTGATTGTTTGTAACTTATGCTATCTGATTTACGATTTATTTGAGGATTGGGAGGGTGCTGGTTTTGCCCCTGCCCCTTGCGAAGCATTCTTTTTACATTGTTGCAAGCTGTGTTGTCCTCCACATTTGGGACATGTGTGTGCGAATTTGCATTGTGCCCCCCGGGAACATGATCCAGTCTTGAGGAAGTCCCAACATTTACCCTTTGGGAATTTGTTGGGTTTGTTACCTGGAAAGGGCTGCTGGGCATTCCCTTTCTGAGATGACCTTAAACCTATCCCTAAGGCATGCATATACAGCTCATTATTGAGCTCATCCCAAGGCATGACGGAGTTGACCTGTAGCCACTTCCGAAAATTAGTATTGTAAAACATAGCAGCAGCAAATCCCGAGCGTCTGGCTAATGTTTGAATTGTATCAGCATACTTCATGAGATTGACAGTTTTGGATGGGTGAGCCTGAATGTATACCGAAACAAAAACATGAAATGCTTGCACCCATTGTTCAATACTTTTAATTTGAAAGGTTTTTGTGTTGGGGACTAACGAAATATTATCCCCATTCAATTGAATACGGAACTGATCGGGATGCGATGATGTCGATAATAATGATCCGAATTCAATGAATTCGTGACTCATTATTTTTGCTTTTACCTTAGCATCAATATGTACGTCAAGGGGTCGGGAAATGCTGCTGTACGATTTTGGAACACTTGCAATACCTGTCAAGCTATTAACTACATGATTGATGGGCGACTGGATGGGATTGTCATACGTCGATGATCCTGTTTGTGGGCCCGTTCCTGTTTGCAATGCTGATCCAGCTGCCGCTGCTGGTGTTGTTGAAAAGGCAGATCCTACTGCCGCTGCTGGTGTATTAATAGGCAGGTTATCCTGGCCTGCCATCACTGCTATTGGGTCTGTGACTAACCCAGACTGCCTCTGCTGACTTGAGTGGGGCATTGTTTGGTCAGATGATGCATTAGTTGAACCCAAAGTGGGTTGCTGAATAGCGATGCCCTTCGCTATCATCTGAGACAAAAGTTCAGCAGCAATGTCCTTTGTTGATGGAAAATTGGGTGCTGCTACAACAGCTGCCGCAGTAACATTTGCTGCTGTTGTTACGTCAGTGACATTCCTCCCTGACTGGGTATGTGGCCTAGATATAATGCTATGGTTAACCGCCGCCCTTCTGCGAGATCTCCGGATAGGTCCGGTGGAGCCTGAAAATGAAATCGAAGGAACGAACTATGTCCTCAAAACAATATAAACACGTAACCGATGTTTGTGCCACAGGAAATGTTGTTCAACCGAACACAAGGTCCTGCACAACAATTAATATGCACAATATAAAGCAAAAGTTGTTCAACCGGACACAAGGTCCTGCACAACAATTAACTATGCACAATATCAACAATGTTGTTCAACCGGACACAAGGTCCTGCACAACAATTAACTATGCACAATATCAACAAAATGTTGTTCAACCGGACACAAGGTCCTGCACAACAATTAACTATTCACAATATCAACAACAAGTTGTTCAACCGGACACAAGGTCCTGCACAACAATTCATTATGCACAATATAAACCAAAATGTTGTTCAACCGGACACAAGGTCCTGCACAACATAAACAAATGTTGTGCAACCGGACAGAAAGTCCTGCACAACAATTAATGATGCACAATATAAACAAAAAGTTGATCAACTAGACACAAGGTACTAAACCGTATGAACTTTGATCACAGTTATTTAAACCTGATAATAATCCAGGGCAGCATATTGTCATCACGTTATTTGATTAGGAGTAATACATTTTCTACTTAAGCTCATGTTACCCAACATTACAAGTTTAAAGCTCGAGTAACATATACAATCTAATGTAGCTTTTGCCATACGACAATGTGTTAATTGTTAACAAGCTAATAATCACTAGTTATATGATAGATATCATTCATAAGTGCACGACAATGTCCTCTGATGTAAAGTGACCACGTTCTTTAATTAGGCCTAATTCTGCACAATTCAACGTAATACCGTTTCCGTGAATGAACTAAAGAAATCGGTTAGTAGGCTCATGACCTATTTTAACTAGCAAGCTGAGTATAAACCGATATATAATTAATAAACTAATCCAAATACAAACAGACTAACAAATGATACCGACTTATCCATAAACATGTCTGCTCTCTTAAGTCAATTCTGAACGGTACAGAAGCGATCTAGTTTCTAATTTAATTTGTACACAAAGAACGGCCCTGGGCGGAAGTAAACAAAATCTCGCACATGCGCGAAATAGACCGTAGTACTACCAACCTTATATGGAAAGGTCACGAGGGTCAGAGTTGCTGCTTTCAGCCAATCGTATGCCCTGCAGGATTGCCCCACGCACAGAGTACTTGAACTTGCGAAGGCCCGCGGTTGAAAGATGTACGCCATCTTTGTTTAAGCAAACAAAAGCTGCGGTCTTCAGACCCTTGTGTCTCCAATAAAAACATCCTTCCGACTGATCACACATTAATTTGATGTTGCTGTTAACGAAGTCTACACCTCTGTTATACAAACTAACCGCTATCGATCTTGTCTTAGCACGATAAAAAAAGTTGCATTATTCCAACGTGGGTTACACCGAATCCCGCGCGAAGCCACTGTGCTATGGAAAGTAAGTCACTTGCTAAACGATCCTTAATATCCTCGTGATCCACAGAATCCAAATCATTACCACCGATTTGCAACAGTACAACTTTAGGGTGGATTTCAGAAATTGAGGTAGACATAGATGAGATGTCGCGAACCCGACTGCCCCCTTTTCCTACACAATGGACGCGAACCGAGTCAAGGTCGAAACCTAAATTTGACCATGAACCTGTCAAATCATCTCGTAACCTTCTCACAAAGCTATGACCCAGAATCAATACATCAACGGAATCCATTGCATAAGAACAAATAGTAGATAAATTCCAACCTTAAAATGATGTAAACACAAACTGACCTTGACTTGTGTCCATTAGTGATGCAGTCTGTTTCAGTGGCTGGGTAGCTACTGTTACCGTGTAATAGGTATATATAGTAAAATCACTGCGCGTGACCTTTCACCTCCATAACCCTGCGCCCTCACTCTGTTATGAAACCCTTTGATAGGGACTATACTAAGCATTTAATATATGCTACATAATTCAAGATGTATTTTAATTTACTCCTTAGCATGTATAAATGATATTAAAATTGCATTTTAATTGTTTATTTTCCTTCTTCATATATAGCGCGACTTTCAATATATTAACCTGTCCTGCGTTCCTATATCTGTACGTAACAGTCAGGAACGGAATTTAATATCAAGTGACTTTAAATAATGATAGCAGCTCTACAAAATATATGCTAGAAATATGAAGGACAATTACAAATGTAGTTTGTCGCGTTGGCTGAGTGGTTAACGTGTCCAGGCACTTAATCACGAACCCTCAATCTCGGGGTTGCGAGTTCGAAACCCACGTGGACAGTTGCCTGGTACTGACCGTAGGTAGGTTGTTTTTTCTTCGGGAACTCCAGCTTTCCTCCACCTCCAAAACATGGCACTTCCTTGAATCACCCTGGCTGTTAATAGGACGTTAAACAAATAAAAAAACAAACAAACAAACAAATGGCCGAGTGCACGTGGTTAACGTGTCCCTTCATTGACTTTATCGACTAGCCCTCCACCTCTGGTTTGCGAGTACGAAACCCACATGGAACAGTTGCCTGATACTGACCGTAGGTCTGTTGTTTTTCTCCAGGGTACTCCAGCTTTCCTCCACCTCCAAAACCTGACATGTCCTTAAATGGCCCTGGCTATTAATAGGACACCAACTAAACGAAGTTATTTACTTTGCTTTTAATGAAATAGCGGATATAAAACAGTGCCTGAATAGTTGCATGATATATTTATGTGTGTAATGGATTATAATGTATGAGCAAAAGAAAAATTCCGTCTCATTATTACCTGTATAAATTAAGGTGAAACCTATATTCCAGAAAACGAACAAAAAAAGCCTGGTGTGTTCTGTTTGAACGGCGTATTCCAATTACAGCGCCGGTACAACTGGTATAAGCCTAAATATAGAAACGAACGATCTCCAGCGCCATACAGTATAACTTATGGTCACTGCAAGGAAGACTAATCATACTAAATGATATTTTTTCGTGGAATTACGACAAATCTATGTCAACAAGAATATGAATTACAGTATCTTCGCATAATTTGAAGAAAGAATGTTATGTAGAGATTTTAAAATATCATTAAGGATTCCTTCATAGTAATTTAGTCTAATATTGTACTAACCAGAAAGTGGAGTTTTATTTTAAAGGATTAAACAAATAGCACACCAATGATTAGAGCCATTTACTCAGTTTTTTAATCAAACAGCACTATACCGCTGTTTTGATGACTCAGTGATACTAAGGGCAAAATCGTGTTGAAACCGGAATGGAAGTTAAATCGTTCACATCTGTCTGAGGCGTAAGCCTAATTCAATGGATTTAACAAAGGTATCTTCATTGGTTAGTATACGTGTAAAACTGATTTATTTCATATTCCTGAGAGTATGTCCGACCGAATTTGTGTTCCATTTATATGTACGAAGAAATCGAAAGAGTTCATCGCTATCTGCTCTGATAAGCTCTGTGATGAATTCAACTTCATATAGAGTCCAGCTATATCTCTGTATACTTTCCCCCTCATTGCCTATTTGCTGCATATGAATGAGTTTCGCGCCAAATGAAAAGAAAAAATATGGAAGTGTAATTAGCTTAGTTACTTTCATTTCCTTCCTCTCGATTTCGATATAAACAAACACACAGTTATCTTTCGTTTATGCGATTGTAATTTGGTTATGCTATAAGCTACAGTCTACAAAAATTTCTGTTTCATAAACTGAATGCATGAACGCATGAATTCATTTAGGATGAATCTTAAAACTGAATTATTTTGCTCATAAGTGTATCTTTTTTAGTTCATCTTATATTGTTTTTGTGTGTGTGTTTTTTTGTTGTTTTTTTTTAATTTAAAGTTGAATATGATTTATTGATCATTCTACCATGTTTGCTATGAAACGCCAGTTTTGATTGGTTTAAAACCATGTATTATTTTCAAATAACCCACGCCAATAATACACGGTCGTGAGTCACGGCTGTTACAATTTTAAATATCTAATATCCACCTGTTTCATAAAAGGTTACTATAGCCGAGTGGGCTAATGGGTTAGTCTTTCAATATTTTTTTATCACGACGCGAGTTCGAATCCTACGGAGGACCCCCTTTTTTCTTTTTTTTTTATCCTTTTTTTTTCTTTTCAAAATCAATGCCATATGATAGATGCTCTTGATCATAGTACTGTATTGCCTGTATATTTCATCAACAAATAATGCAATACTCAAGAAATAAATTACAAGGTTTTCCCGGGGTTTCTTTGCTGTTTTTCTATTAGAAAGAGGTCGATCTCAGAACTAAACAGTACATGGTAGAATAGAAATAATCAACTTTGACTCGTGTATTGTTGCAGGATATACAACTCGGACTCGGATATTTTGCAATTTTGATTAATAACTCAAGCCTGCGGCCTTCGTTATTAATTTAATTGCAAAATATCCTCGTCCTCATTGTATATCCTGCAATAATACACGAATCATCGTTAATTATTTCTTAAATCATCATAATCAAAACACGTGCATAGCTTTTGACAAATAGTAAACAATGCATCCATGGTTACAGCTGTTCACATAATAGTCCTTTATTGCTTCTTCAGTTCAGGGCAGACATGACTTTTTACCTAGAATGTTTCGTGAGATTATTCTCTGTGTGCAGTGTGGGCTATCTGATGAAGAGGACTATCTGCCAAAATGTTTTCAATGACACATGAAGACTTTGGGCTATACGATACTTGTCATATCTAACATATTTGTTATGCTTCCCTGGTGTACTAACAGGTGATGGCATTGCTATTCACAGTCGAAATATCATTTGATCACTTGAAGTCGGGGATTTCCGTTTTGTTACTTTCACACTGACTGGTGGTGTCCGTTAATTACCCAATAACATCGGTTCTCCTATGTAAATGACATACTTTCTCGTTTACATTGAAATAAGTTCCGTTTAAATTTTCTCTTCATATGCTTTCAAAGAACCATCGTCGTCTAAAAAATCAAAGCAGCGAATAATAAATAGGTATTTTATGATTCTAAGGTCCTCGATGGAATGGTATGTACATGTACGCGTTGAACGAAAATTTATTACCTTACGGTTGCAATCAAACTCCAAGCCATGTAGTTTCTTTCCAGCAAAATACGCCGCCATGTTTGTTTTGCTGAAAGTCTTTTTATATCAAACATGTCAGAGTTAATCATATATCATCAGGTGATCTATAAATGTCAAGTATGAAAAAGAATAAGGCCTCAAACACCAGTAAGGCCTCAAACACCAATAAGGCCTCAAGAACCAATAAGGCCTCAAAAACCAATAAGGCCTCAAACACTAATAAGGCCTCAAAAACCAAAAAGGCCTCAAGAACCAATAAGGCCTCAAAAACCAATAAGGCCTCAGCAACCAGTAAGGCCTCAAAAACCAGTAAGGCCTCAAACACCAATAAGGCCTCAAACACTAATACGGCCTCAAAAACCAATAAGGCCTCAAAAACCAATAAGGCCTCAAACACCAATAAGCGCCATTTTGTACTATTATATGGCAAATACAAAGTTTGCTAAAAAAAATCTTGTCCTTGTCTCGTGTTATAAGCCATTCAAATCTGTTCTTAACTGAGCCATATAACCTCCCCTAACCTGTATTTTATAACCCATAGGGGGTTTTAATGTCACCAACCTGATTTATTGTAGTAGCATACAGAAATTCTATTACATGTGAAACTTATTAAAAGCATGATATCACGTTGCGACTTTCCGTATCAAGCAATATGAAAACTATTGCAGAACAATGTGACATCACCATAGCATAAAAAGTATCGCAAAACAACATGTCTTCAGTTAAGCAACATTGGCGTTTTTGAACGTAATGACCTCATGATAGTTAAAAAAAAATGTCATTCCTCACATTTACATTATGAATTTTATAGCCCCCAATGATACAAAATAAAAGTCCATGTTTCCATATTTTATTCAGGAGAAAGGTCGGAGGGAGAGAGAGAGCAGCCGTTTTCGAGGTAAAGTGTCAGACAGTTCTTGGCCGGTCTGAGGAAACGTCATAACAACAACACAAACAAAATGTAGTTCCATCTATGACAATTATTCCGTTAGGTTTTTGGGATGATTTTCATGTTTTGAACATTTAGGAGACCGTAACTACATTGGATTCATGTAAATATAACACGGATCGTGAAAAAAATACCATGAGAATAAACAAAAATCCGACGGCGGACAGTACTATCCACGGAAACGTGGTCCAAGGCCTAACTACACAATGTGATGAGGCCAGTGTTGTTACGAAAATTTAATACACTTTTCCACAATGCTTTTAAGCATACTGAATGTAAGTATGAAAACATTGAAATTATCGCAAATTATGGAATCAATAGACCATGTAGTTTATCGTTTGATAAGGCCGTCGGTATGGTGGATTGGAAACCGCCATTCGTTCAATCATTAATACAGATTTCAAATTCAATATATACATACACGTAACGACATCAAATTAGGTGAAATCATCTGTTGAATAATTAGTCTTAAGGAGATAAATTTGTGTAACCTTTATAAATATATGATGTCATTAGTTAAACGAGTCAGTCCTTGTTTATTTTTTATTTTATTTTTTTGCGATTTAGCATAGGTAAATATCACGTTGGAAACGTCTGTGTGTTAATTAGCTTTCGGTATGTCCCGTTTTGTAGATAGTGTCCATCGACGGCACCCGCCAGGTCACGTACATGTATGTATGTTTGATCCAAGTTGTCTCCCTCAGTTATTCTGTAAATGTTGATATCGGTCATGAATCCTGGTTCACAGTTTTCTTGAACCCGTATTTCACGAAACCACCCCTTTAAACCACTGACGTGGAGGAAATGAGGATAGACATGTTCGGTGCTTGTTCATATGCCGATTGGGTTCCAATAGCAAATGGCATTACTTTGAGGACGTGACTTAATTCGACATTAACCTATATTTGCATAATCAGTATTGTGGGTGAAGCAGAAAGCGTTACCTTTTACTGGTACATGTACTTGGTCAATTCTGCCGATTTTATGAAAGAAATTCGTTTCGGTAAGTATGTATTGTAAAGTATATTGCTATCTGAAATGTTGTCATCGTTTGTTAAGATGTACGAGAGAATGACGGATTCCATGTTCTTGAGGATATATCAGACCAACATTTCAGTCAATCATCATATCTGAGATTGAAAAAATGACATAATTTTTTACCTGTTCTGGCTTTATGATGAAACCAACTCTATATGGAATAAAAAGTCACCAGTCCTGAAAATAGTTTCACGCTTAAAAAATCGACGGCATTATAAATTCTGATTTTTTTTGTATTATTCGGTTCCTGATGAAATTGATATAAGCATATTTCATCTTTACAGTATGCAGTCATTATCCTCTAACGATACAACACACGCAGTCGTATTGAAAATTTATCTATTATCTAAACTTATTTATCTAAGATGTTTCTTCTAAAACTTTTAACATGACAAATCACTTATTAACTTTTAATTTAAGTTTAAGGTTAACCTTATGCACTTTATCATATATCATTATTGTGTATAACCTAACTTATGCCACACATATTTTAATAGGTTTTACGTTACACGGAAGACTTGATGTTCCACAGAATAAAATGACAAATGACTGTTATAAGTATGTCTTTAAGATCAATCTCGTAGTTTCCGAAGACGGGAAATGACTAACGCACAATTTCGCAGATATACAAGAGCATAAAACCAGTACAATAGCAGTCCAACATCTGGAACCTTGTTGACGTCCGGATGCATCCGCAATTTTGCATTCCTCCATTTGGCTCCCCACTACCCCATGATCTTAAAGACGTATCTATTTTCGCTCCACTGGTAGCAAAAACCCAAACGTCATCAGCATTCCTCTAACGACCAGTGTATACTACTTCGTCTCCTGAAATTTTCAAGGTCAATATGTCATTCATCAGCAAAGACAGGCAATATCATTGATAAAGAAGGTTGTCTTTAAGAAATAAACAGAGATTCGCAAACAAACACAGTAAAATAATAGGTCACTGAGGTACGTCCTTGTCCTTGACAAAGAAAGGATATGGATTAGAACAGATTTAACAATAGAAAATTCGTGTTAATGAATCCACTGGTGAGCTCCCGAAGTACGTCTTGACATACTACCTGAACCAAGGCTCATGAACTACGACAATGACCGCGATAAGCCGACTAGTTGACATTTTGGTGGAAAGCATACATTTCATATCATTATAACACTACTCCTTATTCCCATATGTCAGCTAACACATGCGTATTCAAACCTGGTCACAACTATGCCGCAGCCGACTCAATATTGCCGTGGAAAGAGGTCATACGACTCATGGTTGATGGATGTTGTATATAATTTTCAATTTCGTTAGTTTTTTTAATTAATTATTTAGTTTGTCTTTTGTAACTTAAAATGACTTAATCTAATAAAAAGATAATACTATATCCAACAACCACTCGCTGTAAAACGATGATTTATTTTGCACGTAAATCGAAATGTTCTAACAAAAGCACACCTAAAACATGAAGGAAAATGTACGTAAATAGAAATCATCTGGACAACTCACCAACACGATTAGGCAAATTATCCATTATAAATCGGCCTTCCTCGTCCGTTTGGATTTCTACTAGTTTAGCTCCCATATCAGCACATTCGCTCTATAGGAAAATGATGTAAATTCAATTAAATATGTCAGAGTCGCATCATCAGTTTATCCCAAAAGAAAATGAAATGATAGAAAATTAAACATCTGAGTGATTTTGTACTTCATTATTAGAGGATTATCGCTCTTAGACTGAGCGATCAGTTAATTCCGGACTTTATAAGTGCGTCGTTTTGGTTACTAGGAGATGTTAGATAACATCCGGCTAATTCAATTAAGACTCGTAGGTACGTCGTATCAATTGTCACGTAATGAACAAATAAAACGTCATACGTCAGAAACTGGATCTTATTTAATTACGGTTAATTTTGTATAGTCGTATAAGTACATATATGGAAAAGGTATGAATCAATACTTTTTGTTAACTTGAGATATTGCTCCGCTTCGTTTGCCATGGCTCCAAACATATTCTTGTTGGAAATCAACAACGTTATAGTTATGCAATATAAAAGGGCAAACATCTTAAATAGATAACCTATGGGAAAAACAGATGTATATATGTATATATATATTGAACTCACCATAGCTTTGTTCCAAGTATTCGTTTTCTCGTAATTAGTGGAGACGTAGTAACATTTTTGGGAGATGTGATCCATCCGTTGTAACAGTCCTTTAGTGTGGAAGCTGTGGATGTTGTTGTGGCGGTCGTAGTAGAAATTACAGGTCTAGCTAAAAAATATTAGCAGTTGCTTCCTTTAATACAATTTAACTGATCAAATACATAACAATCAAGTGTTGAAATTCATAACCAAAGTGTTTTTTTTAAATATATATATATATTACACATGAAGAACTTGCTCTCAAAACATGTGAAAGCGCTTGTGATTTTCTGGTTTGTGTTTTTATTATTATTACTATATATATATGTGTGTATATACAAAATATAAAAAACATTATGGTGCAAACAATGAAAGTTTTAATCGTTTTTTTTCCTTTAATGTGTTATAAAAAAAAAACAAAAAAAAAACAACTTACGTCTTACACTTTACTAACTTTAGTACACTTACAATTTACACGGCTTTTCTAAATATATCGCAAAATATGCATTTTGGTTGTGTTCTAATACAATGAATGCTTATTGTTGAGAGCCTGTGAATCAGAACATTCCTAGTTAGCGCTTTGATGTGGTGTCCCCACAATATATGTCATATAATGGTTTTGCTATTTCTTCTATAAAAAGAGCGTGCAAGTAAAAAATTGAGGTAAGAGATAACTTACGGGCAGTCTCACAGATATAGTAGAGTCTATCGCCGGCACAATAGCAGTCCAACATCAGGAAATCTTTGTACCTCCGGACACACCCACACTTTTGTATTCCTCCATGTGGCTCTTCACTACCCCATGATATCACAGATGTATTTACTTTCGCTCCGCTGGTGGCAAAAACCCAATCGTCATCATCATTTTTCTTTCGCCCTGTATATATTATTTCTTGTCCTGAAAATTACAAGGCCAAGATATCATTAACCAGCAAAAGAAAAAAACAGAGGCTCGCGAACAAAGATAATCAGGGGGAAAAATAGCCTTCAACTTGAGGATTACAGTAATGCCTGACATATCTGCTGAACCTAAAAATCATTTCATAAGCATTGTGTAGGCCGACTATAAGCTGAACCTAAAAATCAGTTCATAAGCATGTTGTAGGCCGACGTTCTGCTGAACCTAAAAATCAGTTCATAAGCATGTTGTAGGCCGACTATCTGCTGAACCTAAAAATCAGTTCAAAATCATGTTGTAGTAGGCCGACTATCTGCTGAACCTAAAAATTAGTTCATAAGCATGTTGTAGGCCGACTTTTTGCTAGAAACGAATAACAATCAAACGAGAGGCGAGTCCCGGCAGAATAACCGTTTAACCTGGAAACGGGGAAAACAATAGTAATAACATGCTTTGTGTTGGGCCCTATTCAGACGCAAGGTCATATCATATTAATACTTAAAACATAGGCATTTGAAACAAACAAAAACTCTTCGTATTGAAAAGACGCCGAATCATATAATTTGTCATTCAGCATGCATAACAAGCGACAACCGCTAAACAAACCCAGAGTAATTTAAATTGTTAATAATATTAACAAAACACTTAACGATGATGAGTCTGTATCAAACGTCTCAATTTTTGCATAGTTTAGTATTGCAATACAATTACTTGATCTTTAACTAATTTTTATACGAGTTTTCTATGAAACTATGTGTTGGTTTAAAGGTTATTAAAGACACGTCATTTCAACTTTCACCCAAATATGTTGAAGTTACAGAAATGTTCTTTTACCATTGTTTAAATATGATTAAACATGAAATAAAAACCACTTATTTCAACCATTTAGCTACGATACCAATTAACTCGTAAGATTCGCAGTCCATGAAAGTATAACTGACAACCAAATCGTAAAATAATTCCTTACGCATGAATACATTTTATTTTTGCGCAAAAAAACAATTCAGTTTTTGAATGATCGAAACTTCCAGTGACGGCGATGTTTTATAATGTCACAAAAAATAGTTTCGGTCTTATAATCAGACCGTATCTTACATACCGGACCACGTTCCTGAAATATTGTCAAAAATCGAGCTTTTGCAGTTTCAAACAACTTTATAATATCTATGCAGTAAAGTTTGAAAAACATCTAACAGTCATTGGAGTTTTAACATGTTTAACATATGATGATGTATAACACTACTCATAGCTGCATGTCAACAAAAAATAGCTATACAAATCGGGTCAAAATCCCGCGCTGTCGAGTCATAATTGCTGTAGATACAGGTCACACGACTCGTGGTTGCAGGTTGTGATATGTATTTTAGTTTCGTTAAGATTTTTTTTTTTACAAAATTTACAAAAGACATTCGCTAAAGCGTATGTCTTTTATAACTTTCAAAAATGACTTACTATAGTGAAATAAGTGTCATATCCAGCGACCACACAATGTGAGACTTCTGTGTCTTATCGTGCACGTAAATTAGTATGTTCTGATACATAACACATAGTAACTTAAAGTATAGAGTACGTAAATAGAAATGATATGAATAACTCACCAATACGATGTGGCAAATTGTCCAATATAAATCGGCCTTCCTCGTTCGATTGGATTTCTACTAGCTTAGCCCCCATCTCAGAACACCGACTCTACAGCATGGTGAAGTAAATAAAATTGAATACGACAAAGCCTCACCATCAGTTTACCAAGAAATAAAACATAGGATATGAAACATTAAAAAATGATTTTGTATTTCATTGTTCATTTATCACGGTATTAGTACATGTAAAGAAGAGGTATGGATAATTACTAATTGTTAACTTGAGAGTGTGCTCCGCTCCACTGAAAATGGCTCCAAACATCTTTTACTGACAATCGCCAACATTACAATGTATAGTTGTAGAAAGAGGCAAAAATCTCAGTTATATAGCTATAACCTATGGAATAATCAGAATCTCCACATTATTTACTATATTGTATGCAGGAAAACAATTATCATTCACAATAATAAATCATCGATAAAGTATATTGCATTCAGCTTCACGACGTACTCCTCCCTTACTCAGACAAGAAGACGGCTCCCTTACTCAGACAAGAAGATGGCTCCCTTACTCAGACAAGATGGCTCCCTTACTCAGACAAGAAGATGGCTCCCTTACTCAGACAAGAAGATGGCTCCCTTACTCAGACACGAAGATGGCTCCCTTACTCAGACAAGAAGATGGCTCCCTTACTCAGACAAGAAGATGGCTCCCTTTCTCAGACAAGAAGATGGCTCCCTTACTCAGACAAGAAGATGGCTCCCTTTCTCAGACAAGAAGATGGCTCCCTTACTCAGACAAGAAGATGTCTCCCTTTCTCAGACAAGAAGATGGCTCCCTTTCTCAGACAAGAAGATGGCTCCCTTTCTCAGACAAGAAGATGGCTCCCTTACTCAGACAAGAAGATGGCTCCCTTACTCAGACAAGAAGATGGCTCCCTTACTCAGACAAGAAGATGGCTCCCTTCCTCAGACAAGAAGATGGCTCCCTTTCTCAGACAAGAAGATGGCTCCCTTACTCAGACAAGAAGATGGCTCCCTTACTCAGACAAGAAGATGGCTCCCTTACTCAGACAAGAAGATGGCTCCCTTACTCAGACAAGAAGATGGGAACAAAATAATGCAACATACTTCATCATTATACATGCAACGTAAAACAAATATGAATTTAACTCACCATTGTATCGCTCCATCTATTAAGTCTCTCGAATTCAGTAGAGACGTAGTAACACTTTTCAGGAGATGTGATCCATCCATCATTACAAGGTTGTGGTATACCTGTAGTTGTAGTAAGTGTAGTTGTTGTGGTAGGTGTAGTTGTGGTTGTAGGTGTAGTTGTGGTTGTGGGTGTAGTTGTGGTTGTAGGTGTAGTTGTGGTTGTAGGTGTAGTGGTAGTTGTAGGTGTAGTTGTGGTTGTAGGTGTAGTTGTGGTTGTTGGTGTAGTTGTGGTTGAAGGTGTAGTTGTAGTTGTCGGTGTAGTTGTGGTTGTCGGTGTAGTTGTGGTTGTTGGTGTAGTTGTGGTTGTTGGTGTAGTTGTAGTTGTCGGTGTGTGGTAGTTGGCGTGGTAGTTGTGGTTGTCGGTGTCGTTGTCGGTGTCGTTGTCGTTGTAGGTGTCGTTGTCGTTGTCGGTGTCGTTGTGGTTGTCAGGTGTCGTTGTCGTTTCGGTGTCGTTGTCGGTCTCGTTTCGTTGTAGGTGTCGTGGTCGTTGTAGGTGTAGTTGTTGTGGTAGGTGTAGTTGTAGTTGTAGGTGTAGTTGTGGTTGTAGGTGTAGTTGTTGTGGTCGGTGTAGTTGTGGTTGTCGGTGTAGTTGTGGTTGTAGGTGTAGTTGTTGTCGTAGGTGTAGTTGTGGTGGTAACTATAGTCGGTGTAGTCATACTGGTTGGAGTCGTAGTAGTAATAGGATTACTTCCTACAAAAACAACGGTAATGTTGCTTTATTAAAAAAATAAAATACAATAATCATTTGAAAGGATGTTTTCCTTTTAATCTTTATTAAAGCGTCATAATCATAGAGAATAATAAAACTGGCTGAAATGTACATATTTATAATTCCATTTTAAAACCAAAACGTTCTTTTAGTGACGTTTGCATAGTTATCGAGTGTATTTCATCAATTTTAAAGTATAAAGTTACTGTACGTCAGGATTACATAGCACAACATTATTGATTATCTTACTTTTGTTTAAAAAGCGTACTATTAATTTATTATCGAGTATATTGCTAATGATAGAAATATATAAGGAATATTCCATTTTTTTAATTCTGGTATATATATCCTCATATCAAAGGAGTGGTTTCTTACCGTCGCTCTCTCTTCCACCTAGCAGTATCTCCAGCAATTCTTCCTGTGCATTTTTCAAAATACGCATTTCTGTTGCGTTACATCCACATTGATTATTGAGGTCTTCGACCACACCAACTCTCCTATGTAACTGACGTATCTTCTCGTTTAAATTAAAATATGTTCCGTTTAAAAGATCAATAACGCCCCTCATCAAGCTTTTTTCCTCGTATTTTTCAACCAATTTATTTTCTTCCGAAAATACTTCTTCATACTTTGATACAAAGATCAAAGTAGCCAACAATAAGACGATCCTCATCGTTCTAGAGTCCTTAATTGTATAATTTGGTCGTATTCGCGACGAACAAAAAAAAGTGGTTCACATATGGTTATACTTAAAATCAAGTCATGTGATTACTCCTGAAACCAAAAACGTATTAAGTCCTGGTTTGTGGAAATTCTTTCTATATCAAAACATGCCAGCGTTAATCCGTTATCGTTAGTAAATATATAGAGGTCAAAACTAATAAAGAACAGTACTAACTAAAAGAAAATATTCAAAACCTGACTTTGCTTCTTGTAGTGGAACATTCAAGTCTAACCTACAGTGAACTGGAGAGTAACTCGTGACCTGTATCATAAAAAAAAGGTTTTAAATGTGGCTTCAGTAATTTATTATGGCAACATCTGGATATTTAATTACAATATATCAAGTTACTGTTTATCACCAAAGGCATTGCAACACGTTTGGGACCTTCCAAACAAACAGGTCAATGTTTAAAATGGAACAACCCTTATCAATCATGGCCGGATTTTTAATAACAATATGTTAAAGGGACTAAATGGCTAAACGTTCACTTAAATAATATATAAAAAAATATATATATAAAAAGGATCACAACGCTTTCCGGAAATCAAATGCATGAAAAAACTATTTAAAAATCTAACCATTTAGTCCCTTTAACAAAAAACTACTTATATATCACTATAGCGACTACATTGCTCTTCGTCCCCAAAATAGAAAATGGAACTATTAAAAATTATTCCTAGAATATAATTTAATTTATCATAATGAAGACTGCTTGTTAATTTCTTTATTGGTAAGTTATTGTTGTTAGGTAGCAATATAGTTTGATTTATCCTGTACTGTTACTTCCCTTGGTTTGGTAGTTTATTTCCATATTTGCAATTAGAGTTATCGCCCTTGGCAGTTCCTGATAGTTGGTAGCCATTGCTAACGTGTGAGATACAAATGTCCGATTAATTTCCTTCGGGACAGCTACCAACCATTATCATCCACCAACCTTGAACGCTGCTGTATTCATTGTCATTGATTGAGGGTTTGTATGGGCCTTTTGGCCTCCGATGGTATAATCGGACTCAGATATTTAAAGATTGTGTTACCGATAAGTGTAACTGAAAATAGGCCACGGTAGCCATGCGGGCGCCGATTTATCATTCGGCTAGTTTGGCTATGTATTCTTGCCGCAATTAAGCGATTTATTGTTTCCTTCTTACACTCTACTGTTCAGCATTTCATATCTTGTATTGTTGTTTTCAAAATTTAATCGGTATCGTTTTTCAGAGTATTTTTAAATGGTTTTGAGTTGTAGATTATCATCAAGTATGAGAGGAAGAGGCCAGAGGCGCTCAGCCAGGCAGTCAAGCAGCCCCTATGCTAGGGCAGGGAGGCAGTCTGTGGGATCAGGTCACGCGCAGTCACAGGCTGAGTCATCAGGGCCTGAGCGACACGATTCAAGTGCAGGCCCTCTTTCAGCATCCCAGATGGAGGAGGTCGTGGAGGCAGTATCTGCCAGAGTTACCCCTCGCCTGGTTGAGGCAGTTCATTCAGCAATAGAGCCTGTTACCGCAACACAGTCAGAAGGTACAGTAGCATGTAATACTGTTAATCCATATCTGGAGCCCTCTCTGTCTACAATATCGAGCTGTGTTAGTCAGTTTGACCCAAAAGATTATCAAGTTGCCAGTGTCAATAATGATTTAGGCAGTAACATTTCACAATCCATAAGGCAAAAAATCATGGGCAAGGAATTTATTGACCTTGGTCATTGTTAGCAAAGCCTTCTCGAATAGATGACGAGAAACGCTTGTCTTTGGTTGGGGGTGAATTTGTTGTAAAAAGTAAAAATAAAACCCCTACAATAGTCGACTTGGATATGTGGACTGATGCGTTCATCGTGTTCATGTCAATATACACATCAGTTCATCCAGGAGAGGTATCTGGCATGTTAAAGTACATGCATACAGTAAGGTTAGGGGCAAAAAGGGTTGGAGGTCTTGGATGGAGGAGTGATGATGAGCAGTTCCGCTTAAAAAAGGCCCAAACCCATGCTATTCCGTGGAATACAGTGGACCAGGAACTGTGGCTCCTTTATATGCATTCTGGGGGCGCAACTTCGTCAGCCATAACAAAACCTCCCAGGATGGTTCAGGGCATAAAGAAATGTTTTGATTTTAATAATGGCAGGTGTAACAGGTCTTTTTGTTTTTACAAACATATTTGTTTACATTGCTCAGGAAATCACAGGAAGATTAACTGTTATCAGCTGGGGGCACAGACAAATAATTCTAATATGAATTATTCTTCTAGGTCAGGCAACAATCCTTCCACCAGCAAAGCAAGTAGTTGTCAACCTCCAGCCGGGGGTTATAACAAGTTTAATGGATCTCGGGCGAACACCAATTAAACCTGACATTCTCAGCAATTTGTTGCGGTCACATCCAGACAGAATTTTAGTGGATGAGCTAGTGTCTGGTTTTCGTTTTGGTTTTTCATTACATTATCGAGGTCCACGTGTACATTCTAATTGTCAGAATTTACTTTCGGTTAAGGGTAATGAAAATGAGGTTCTCAAGAAGATACAGAAAGAGATAGATGCGGGTAGAGTAGCGGGGCCTTTCGGTTATCTCCCTTTGTCCACATTGAAACTTTCTCCGATTGGTTTGGTACCCAAGAAAGATGGGTCATGGAGATTGATTCACCATCTTTCATATCCGAAGGATAACAGTGTTAACACGTTCATTGATGAGAATCTTTGTAGGGTGCTTTATACAAATTTTGACCGCATAATTAATATAGTTCAATGTCTTGGACCCAACACTTTGATGGAAAAAATGGACATAAAGTCTGCATTTCGTTTATTACCTATCAGTCCTTCTGACTTCGATTTGTTGGGGTTTAAACTTGGGGAACAATTTTTTGTTGATAAATGCTTACCTATGGGTTGTGCAATATCCTGTTCATTATTTGAGAAATGTTCAACGGCTCTGGAATGGATTGTTCGGGAGGTGGTAAAGTTGGATAGTTCACAGCTCTGTTCAGATCTAGATCACTATTTAGATGATTTTTTCTTTGCTGGTAAGGACGGTACTTCTGAATGCTTCTATCTCATGAACACTTTTGACAGGATATGTACTGATTTGGGGGTTCCTATTGCCGTAGAAAAAACTGTTTTACCAACCCCTATTTTAACATTTTTAGGTAATAGATTCCATTAATATGCAAATTAAAATTCCCAGTGATAAGCTGGTGTTTCTAGTTGGGTTACTGAATGAGGTTGTTGTTAAGAAAAAAGTCACACTTAAACAACTTCAGGCCTTGACTGGGTCTCTGAATTTTTGTGTAAGGGCAATTCCAGCTGCCCGTGCATTTATGCGGCGTTTCTACAATGCGATGTCAGGAGTTAACAGGCCACATCACTTTATACGAGTTTCCCAAGGATTGAGGGATGATATCCATACTTGGCTTACTTTTTTAGAGCTTTTTAATGGATATTGTAGTTTTCCTGAGAAAGATTGGGTCAACAACTCAGAGTTACAGCTATTCACTGACAGTGCAGGGGGTGACAGCACAAGGGGTGGGGGGGGGGGGGGGGGGGGGGGGGGGGGGAGGCCTTCTTTTACGGTAAATGGGCATTTTTCCCCTGGCCTGAAGCATGGATAGGTTCACCAATCATTCGGGACATCACCTTTCTGGAACTTTTTCCTATTGTCATGGCAATTTTTATTTGGGGCTCTGAACTTGAAAACAAAAAAATCATTTTGAATACAGATAATGAAGGCCTAGTGGCAATTTGAACAAGAAAACTTCAAAATCGTGTAGAGTCATGGGTTTCATTCGCCCATTTATACTGAGGTGTATGTTGTACATTATTCAGTTTAGGGCAGTTCATATTGATGGGAAGTTAAATTGTATTGCGTATTGCTGATGCTATCTCTCGGCAGCAATGGGACCGCTTCCGCGGATTGGCACCTCTCGCAGAGCTGGTACCATCTGAAATTCCGGCTTCATTCCTAGAGTTGATATCCAACACGAAATTAACCGGCTCCTGAGAGCTTCCATTTCATCAAACTCTAGACAAGTGTATGAGACTGGAATAGTTCGTTTCGAACAGTTTTGTAAAACTTACCTCTCAAGCTGTTCTTGGCCACCAACCCATCAGAGTGTAATGGAGTTTATCGCGTATTTGTCGTCACAAGGTATTGCTCCATCTACTGCAAGGGCTTATATTTCTGGTATAGGTTTCAAATGTAAAATGAGTGGAATTGTGGATGTGACTCAATTTTTCATTATCAAAAAAATGCTTCTTGGTATGGCAAGATTAGATGCTAGATACGATTCCCGTCTACCCATTACTCCAGAGCTCCTCACCAAGATTATCAACATTCTACCTAATGTTTGTATTTCACCTTATGAAGCAAATATGTTTGCGGCCCTTTTTTCAGTAGCATTTTTTGCATTTTTGCGTGTTGGGGAATTGGTAGCAGCGAAGCAGGGGGAGTATGGACATGCGTTATTGGCGCATAATATCTCAGTTTCTACAATAGAGCGCCTGGTTCAGCTAAAGCTTCCTCATTCAAAAACAGATCAGTGTGGATCTGGGGTTGTCATAACACTTCAGGAGAACAAGGAAACCGTTTGCCCATTTAGGTTAGTTAATAATTTTATAGCCTCCCGTGGCCATGCCCCTGGGGTGTTTTTCTGTCACTGTAACAATGTTCCGGTGACTCGCTATCAGTTTTCAGCAGTTTTGAAAAAGGCTTTGAATGTAATTGGCATTCATTCAAGTGGCTACAAGTCTCACTCCTTTAGGGTGGGGGCAGCTACTGTCGCTTCGTTGAAGGGTTTCTCTGATGAAAAAATTAAGGAAATGGGTCGTTGGGAGTCAAGAGCATATAAAAAATACATTCGAATTTCAACTGTATCCTTATTGTACATCAATTGAATTCATTTGTAGTCAGAATACCAGGTTTTTTCCCAACAATGTAGCAAAGAAAATAATTTCATATGCAGGGTAGCTTTCTGTTCATCATTAAAAAATTGGCTCAATTGCAGTAACTTATTGTAAGTTTAAGTCTTCACAGAGTACCACAAAAGAATTTGGATAGTTGGTTCATCCATTATAAGAAGAGCTTTCTGTCATGCACGGGCCTACAAGGAAGGATCATTTCTTGACCTGGGTCGTTATGGTGCCTCCATCTTATGGCATGCCAAAGGAGGTTTAAGGTGGAACAGTGTTATCCGTCATATTAAACTTCTACTCCCCATTGGAAATCCTCCAGACATTTTAGCCATCCATTGTGGAGGCAATGATGTGGGTCAAGTGAATTCTGGATCATTGAGGTATAAAATGCTGTCAGATCTGGAAACCTTACAAACTATGTTCCCAAACACGAGAATTGTGTCGTGAGCAATTTTACCGCGTTTACAGTGGAGGGGGGGGGGGGGGGGGGGGGGGTTTACAACATCAGTCAGTTCGTAAGATACCTGTACGTATTAACAGTCAAATAAGTTCTTACCTAATTAGGAATGGGGGCGGGTATATAAGATACCCAGAGATTACAGATGAGAACACAGGTCTATTCTTGGATGGGGTTCATCTAAGTAACTTGGGAAACGATATTTTCCTATACAGGTTACAGCAGGGTCTTCAGGCATTATTGGGCACTAATACTAGTATGACCCCTGTTTTGGGGGAAAGGGGGGCCATGGTTATGGTGCTAAATTTGGGTGCTAACTTTTTAAGATGTGTGAGAGCATTGCCTGGTCATTTGATATAGTATCTTAAAATTTGTTTTGGATCTTTATTTAATTGTCTTGCTTTTACGTGACTGTTTTTTACTTTGGTGTGGTGTATTTGCTGAAATCTTGGAGGATGCCAAATCGCCCATAATCTTGTTTGGGTCGGCTCCTTAATCCTGATATACTGCAATTGGAATGCAGTATTTTTGTACATTGGCGTACATTTTTTCAGCCGGGCACTTGGGCCCCCCATCATCGTTTTCAGTTTTTGCTGAATATATTTTTGAATTTGATTTTTGCGTCACGGTTGCACCGATTTTGTGGTGTTCTTTGTTTACTTGCTATTCAATTGCTGCTGAATATTTTGTTTTTGAAAATTGGTCGCCTTTTAACACCAAATTTTTGATTGTTTAAAACATCAAAATTTAACAAACCAGGTTTTGCTCTCGCACTCTGTTGTGGCGGTGGCAAGCACTCGCATTTTGCTTGTGTTGCCATTTGGCTGAGTTTCTCCTGCACAACAGATTGCTGCTACATGTTTTTTGAACTTTGACTTAAAATTTGATTTCAAAAGATATCAAATAGTATTGGTTAGTATCTGCTATGATTTTGGGGGGAATTTTCTGCTCCCAGTTTCCTCCCCAACTTCATTAGCTAGCGTGGTTGAAGTCATTGGCCATCATTTGCCATATAATCATAACATAAAAATAAACCCAACATAAAATGTGTAATTTTTGTTTATTTGTTTGAGTTGTCTTCTATTTGATAAATCAAAGCAGCAATTAATCGCCTTAGAACAAATAACGTTAGTTAAATATATTTAAAATATATACATCTAAGCAAGAAAAATTTCCTAGAAAAAATGTATGAACACCATTCGCGACGCGGAACCATAGGCTGCGGGCTATATAATCATAATCTGTATGAATTCATGCGTTATCTGTCAATCGTCATTAATATAATTGACAAACACTGTAACACCATGGCAAGGTTCTCTAGCTTTCCGCCAACGTTCTTGATATGGTCAGTTTTTGATGTGTTATGGGTATGTTGTCAGCATTTGCTGTGATGTTGGTATGTTGTCAGTTTTCGCTGTGATGTTTGTATGTTGTCAGGATTTGCTTTGTTATGGGTATGTTGTCAGCATTTGCTGTGTTATGGGTATGTTGTCAGTATTTGCTGTGATGTTGGTATGTTGTCAGTATTTACTGTGATGTTGGTATGTTGTCAGTTTTTGCTGTGATGGTTGTATGTTGTCAGTATTTGCTGTGTTATGGGTATGTTGTCAGTATTTGCTGTGATGTTGGTATGTTGTCAGTATTTGCTGTGTTATGGGTATGTTGTCAGTATTTGCTGTGTTATGGGTATGTTGTCAGTATTTACTGTGATGTTGGTATGTTGTCAGTTTTTGCTGTGATGTTTGTATGTTGTCAGGATTTGCTGTGTTATGGGTATGTTGTCAGTATTTCCTGTGTTATGGGTATGTTGTCAGTATGTGCTGTAATATTGGTATGTTGTCAGTATTGCTGTGTTATGGGTATGTTGTCAGTATTTGCTGTGTTATGGGTATGTTGTCAGTATTTGCTGTGTTATGGGTATGTTGTCAGCATTTGCTGTGATGTTGGTATGTTGTCAGTTTTTGCTGTGATGTTTGTATGTTGTCAGGATTTGCTGTGTTATGGGTATGTTGTCAGTATTTGCTGTGATGGTGGTATGTTGTCAGTATTTGCTGTGTTATGGGTATGTTGTCAGTATTTGCTGTGTTATTGGTATGTTGTCAGTATTTGTTGTGTTATGGGTATGTTGTCAGTATTTACTGTAATGTTGGTATGTTGTCAGTTTTTGCTGTGATGTTTGTATGTTGTCAGTATTTGCTGTGATGTTGGTATGTTGTCAGTATTTCCTGTGTTATGGGTATGTTGTCAGTATGTGTTGTAATATTGGTATGTTGTCAGTATTTGCTGTGTTATAGGTATGTTGTCAGTATTTGCTGTGTTATGGGTATGTTGTCAGTATTTGCTGTGCTATGGGTATGTTGTCAGTATTTACTGTGATGTTGGTATGTTGTCAGTTTTTGCTATGATGGTTATATGTTGTCAGGATTTGCTGTGTTATGGTATGTTGTCAGTATTTACTGTGATGTTGGTATGTTGTCAGTTTTTGCTGTGATGTTTGTATGTTGTCAGGATTTGCTGTGTTATGGGTATGTTGTCAGTATTTGCTGTGTTATGGGTATGTTGTCAGTATGTGCTGTAATATTGGTATGTTGTCAGTATTTGCTGTGTTATGGGTATGTTGTCAGTATTTGCAGTGTTATGGGTATGTTGTCAGTATTTACTGTGATGTTGGTATGTTGTCAGTATTTGATGTGATGTTGGTATGTTGTCAGTATGTGCTGTAATATTGGTATGTTGTCAGTATTTGCTGTGTTATGTGCTTGTTGTCAGTATTTGCTGTGTTATGGGTATGTTGTCAGTATTTGTTGTGATGTTTGTATGTTGTCAGGATTTGCTGTGTTATGGGTATGTTGTCAGTATTTCCTGTGTTATGGGTATGTTGTCAGTATTTGTTGTGATGTTGGTATGTTGTCAGTTTTGTTGTGTTATGGGTATGTAGTCAGTATTTGCTGTGATGTTGGTATGTTGTCAGTATTTGCTGTGATGTTAGTATGTTGTCAGTTTTTGCTGTGATGTTGGTATGTTGTCAGTTTTTGCTGTGATGTTTGTATGTTGTCAGGATTTGCTGTGTTATGGGTATGTTGTTAGTATTTCCTGTGTTATGGGTATGTTGTCAGTATGTGCTGTAATATTGGTATGTTGTCAGTATTTGCTGTGTTATGGGTATGTTGTCAGTATTTGCTGTGTTATGGGTATGTTGTCAGTATTTACTGTGATGTTGGTATGTTGTCAGTATTTACTGTGATATTGGTATGTTGTCAGTATTTACTGTGATGTTTGTATGTTGTCAGTTTTGCGGTGTTATGGGTATGTTGTCAGCATTTGCTGTGATGTTGGTATGTTGTCAGTTTTTGCTGTGATGTTGGTATTTTGTCAGTATTTGCTGTGTTATGGGTATGTTGTCAGTATTTACTGTGATGTTGGTATGTTGTCAGTTTTTGCTGTGATGTTTGTATGTTGTCAGGATTTGCTTTGTTATGGATATGTTGTCAGTATTTGCTGTGTTATGGGTATGTTGTCAGTATGTGTTGTAATATTGGTATGTTGTCAGTATTTGCTGTGTTATGGGTATGTTGTCAGCATTTGCTGTGTGATGGGTATGTTGTCAGTATTTGCTGTGATGTTGGTATGTTGTCAGTATTTACTGTGATGTTGGTATGTTGTCAATTTTTGCTGTGATGGTTGTATGTTGTCAGTATTTGCTGTGTTTGGGTACTGTTTGTCAGTATTGCTGTGATGTTGTATGTTGTCATTATTTGCTGTGTTTATGGGATGTTGTCAGTATTTGTTGTGTTTGGGTTATTTGTTCATTATTTACTGTGTGTTGGTATGTTGTCAGTTTTTGCTTGATTTTTGTATGTTTGTTAGTATTTCTGTGGATGTTGGTATGTTTGTCATTATGTACTGGATGTTGGTAGCTTTGTCCAGTTTTGTTGTGTTATGGGTATGTAGTCAGTGATTTCTGTGCTATGTTGGTACGATTTCATATTTTGCTTGATGTTGGTATGTTGTCAGTTTTTGATGTGATGTTGGTATGTTGTCAGTTTTCGCTGAATGTTTGTATGTTCCGGATTTTTTCCCCTGTGTTAGGGGTTATTTTCAGTATTTGGCCTGTGTTATGGGTATTTGTTAGTTTTTTACTGTGATGGTTGGTATGTTGTCAGATTTACTGTGATATTGGTATGTTGTCAGTATTTTACTGTGATGTTGGTATGTTGTCAGTTTTGCGGTGTTATGGGTATGTTGTCAGCATTTGCTGTGATGTTGGTATGTTGTCAGTTTTTGCTGTGATGTTGGTATGTTGTCAGTTTTTGCTGTGATGTTTGTATGTTGTCAAGATTTGCTGTGTTATGGGTATGTTGTCAGTATTTCCTGTGTTATGGGTATGTTGTCAGTATGTGCTGTAATATTGGTATGTTGTCAGTATTTACTGTGATGTTGGTATGTTGTCAGTATTTGCTGTGTTATGGGTATGTTGTCAGTATTTACTGTGATGTTGGTATGTTGTCAGTTTTTGCTGTGATGTTTGTATGTTGTCAGGATTTGCTTTGTTATTTGATATGTTGTCAGTATTTGCTGTGTTATGGGTATGTTGTCAGTATTTGCTGTGATGTTGGTATGTTGTCAGTATTTGCTGTGATGTTGGTATGTTGTCAGTTTTTGCTGTGATGTTTGTATGTTGTCAGGATTTGCTTTGTTATGGGTATGTTGTCAGGATTTGTTGTGTTATGGGTATGTTGTCAGTATTTGCTGTGATATTGGTATGTTGTCAGTATTTGCTGTGATGTTGGTATGTTGTCAGTATTTGCTGTGATGTTGGTATGTTGTCAGTATTTGCTGTGATGTTGGTATGTTGTCAGTATTTGCTGTGATGTTGGTATGTTGTCAGTATTTGCTGTGATGTTGGTATGTTGTCAGTATTTACTGTGATGTTGTCAGTTTTTGCTGTGATGGTTGTATGTTGTCAGTATTTGCTGTGTTATGGGCATGTTGTCAGTATTTGCTGTGATGTTGGTATGTTGTCAGTATTTGCTGTGTTATGGGTATGTTGTCAGTATTTCCTGTGATGTTGGTATGTTGTCAGTATTTGCTGTGTTATGTGCTTGTTGTCAGTATTTGCTGTGTTATGGGTATGTTGTCAGTATTTGCTGTGTTATGGGTATGTTGTCAGTATTTGCTGTGATGTTGGTATGTTGTCAGTAATTGCTGTGATATTGGTATGTTGTCAGTATTTGCTGTGTTATGGGTATGTTGTCAGCATTTGCTGTGATGTTGGTATGTTGTCAGTTTTGTTGTGTTATGGGTATGTAGTCAGTATTTGATGTGATGTTGGTATGTTGTCAGTATTTACTGTGATGTTGGTATGTTGTTAGTATTTCAGTGTTATTGGTATGTTGTCAGTATTTACTGTGATGTTGGTATGTTGTCAGTTTTGTTGTGTTATGGGTATGTAGTCAGTATTTGCTGTGATGTTGGTATGTTGTCAGTATTGTTGTGTTATGGGTATGTAGTCAGTATTTGCTGTGATGTTGGTACGTTGTCAGTATTTGCTGTGATGTTGGTATGTTGTCAGTTTTTGATGTGATGTTGGTATGTTGTCAGGATTTCCTGTGTTATGGGTATGTTGTTAGTATTTCCTGTGTTATGGGTATGTTGTCAGTATGTGCTGTAATATTGGTATGTTGTCAGTATTTGCTGTGTTATGGGTATGTTGTCAGCATTTACTGTGATGTTGGTATGTTGTCAGTTTTTGTTGTGATGTTGTATGTTGTCAGGATTTGCTGTGTTATGGGTATGTTGTCAGTATTTGCTGTGTTATGGGTATGTTGTCAGTTTTTACTGTGATGTTGGTATGTTGTCAGTATTTACTGTGATATTGGTATGTTGTCAGTATTTACTGTGATGTTGGTATGTTGTCAGTTTTGCGGTGTTATGGGTATGTTGTCACCATTTGCTGTGATGTTGGTATGTTGTCAGTTTTTGCTGTGATGTTGGTATGTTGTCAGTTTTTGCTGTGATGTTTGTATGTTGTCAAGATTTGCTGTGTTATGGGTATGTTGTCAGTATTTCCTGTGTTATGGGTATGTTGTCAGTATGTGCTGTAATATTGGTATGTTGTCAGTATTTACTGTGATGTTGGTATGTTGTCAGTATTTGCTGTGTTATGGGTATGTTGTCAGTATTTACTGTGATGTTGGTATGTTGTCAGTTTTGCTGTGATGTTGGTATGTTGTCAGTATTTGCTGTGATGGTTGATATGTTGTCAGTAGTTGCTGTGTTAGTTTTTAGTATTTTTTTCTGTGTTTTGGTATTTTTTTTTTTTTTTTGGATTTGATTTTGTTTTTGGGTTTAGGTTTTTTTGGTTGTTGGTATGTTTTCCCCCCCCCCTTTTTTTTTTTGTAGTTTTTTTTTTGGGTTTTTGGTATTTTTAAATTTTTTTTGTTTTGTTTTTTGTTTTTTTTTTTGGGTTTTGGGATGTGTAATTTTTTGTTGGGTTGTTTGTAATTTGGGGGGGAAAATTTTTTTTTCCTTTTTGTGGTTTAAATTTGTTTATTTTGGTTTATGGGTTATTTTTTGTTTTTTTTTGGGGTTTATGTTTTTCGGTTTTTGCTGTAAATGGGGGGGTTTGTCGATTTTTTGGTTTGGTTGTTGTCGTTTTTTTTGGGGGTTATTTGTCGTATTTCTGTGTTTGGTATGTTTGTCAGTTTTTTTTTGGTTTGATTTGTTAATTTGCTTTTTTTTTTGTTGTATTTTTTTTTTTTGGGGTTTTTGTTTTTGTTATTTGGGTTTTTGTCATATTTTGTGTTTGGTAGTTTTTTTTAATTTTGGTTTTTTGGTTTTTTTTTGTTTTTGGGTTTTTTTCGGGTTTGCTTTTTAGGGTTTTTTTTTCCTTTTTTTGGTTGGGGAATTTTTTGTTTGTATTTTCTTTTTTTATTTGTAAGTTTCGTATTTGCTGTGATTTTCTTTATGTTGTCAGTATTTTGGTGATTTGGGTAGTTGTCAGTTTTTGCTGTGATGTTGGTATTTTCTATTTGCTTGATTTGATGTTGTCAGTATTTGTGTGATTTGTTTTTTGTTTTTTGGTTTGGGTTGTTTAGAATTTTTTTGGGTTGGATTTTTGTATTTTTTGTGAGTTTTTTTTTTTTGCGTTTTTAGGGGGTATGTTGTTTTGTTTTTTGTTGGGGTATTTCTTTTTTTGGTTTTTTTTTTTTGTTTTTGTTTTTTTTGTTTTGGGTTTTTTGTTGTTTGGGGTATTTTCTTTTTTTTTCTTTTTTTTTGTTTTTTTGGGGGATGGGTTTTGTCGTTTTGCTTTGTTAGGGATTTTGTTTTTTGTTTTTGGTTTTGTCAATTTCTGGGGGGGGGTTTTTAATTTTGTTGTTTGGGTTTTTTGTTTTTTTTTTTTTTGGGCGTTTTCGTGTGTTGGTTGTTGTCGTTTTTTGGGTTTTGTTGCTTTTTTTTATTTTTTTGTTTTTCTTTTTGTTTTGTTTGGGTTTTTGGTTTCCGTTTTTTGTTTTTGGGTTTTTTTTTGGTTTTTTTTATTTTTTTTTGGGGGTTGGGTTGTTCGTTTTCTTTTTTGTTTTTTTCCCTTTTTGTGTTTTTTTTATGTGGTTTGGGTTTTGGGTTTGGTATTTTTTGTATTTTCTGTGTTTGGGGGTTTTTGTCTTTTGTTTTTGGGTTTTTTGGTATTTTCGGGGGTTTGGATTTTTGGTTTTTTTGCTGTGTGTTTTTAGTTTGTCAGGGTTTTTTTTTTGGTATGTTTTTGGTTTTTTTTTTTTGGGGTTTTGTTTTTTTTGTTTTGGGTTTTGCTATTGGGGCTGTGTTTGGGTTTTGTTTTTTTGGGGGGTTTTTTTTTGTATTTTTCTTAGTTTTATTTGTCAGATTTTGGGTTTTTTTTGGGGTAGTTGTCAGTTTTTGGTGTTTTTTTTGTCAGTTTTTCTGTTTTGGTAGTTGTCATTTCTGTGTGTTGTATTTTGTCATTTTTTTGGGGGGGGGGTTTTTATTTTTTTTTAGGGTTTTGTCATTTTGGGTGTTTTTTGGGTTTTTGTCTTTTTGGGGATGGTTGTTGTAGTTTCGTTTTTGGGGGTTTTTTGTTTTTTGGGTTTTTTATGTTGTGTTTTTGTTTTTGGGGGGGAAAAATTTTTTGGGGTATTTTTTGGGGTTGTTGTTGCCCGTTTTTTTTGTTATGGGTATTTTGGTATTTTGTGTTTGGTTGTTGTCAGTTTTGCTTTTGTGGTATGTAATTTTTTTGGGGGTTTTTGGGGTAGGTTGTCGTTTTTTGGGGGTTGGTATTTGTCATTTTGCTGGATGTTTGTAGTTGTCAGGATTTCTTTGTTTTTTGTTGTGTTTTTTTGGGGTTTTGGGGGTTTTTATTTGCGTATTTGGGGTTTTTGTCAGTTTTGGTGTTTGGTAGTTTTTTTTTTGTTTTATTTGTCAGGATTTGTTTTTTATGGGTATTTTGTCTTTTTTTTTTTTGGTTTTTTGTTTTTTTTTTTTTATGTTATTTTGTTTTTTTGGGCGTGTTTGGGTGTTTATTTTTGGTATTTGTTTGTGTGGGTTTTGTGTTTTGTTGTGGGGGGTTTGTTTTTGTGAAGGGTTTTTTTTTTTTGGGGTTTTTTGGTATTTTGTCAGTATTTCTGTATGTTGGTATTTGTCATATTTGGTGTTTGGGTTTTTAATTTGCTGTGTTTGGTTGGGTTTGTCATATTTTGTTTTTTTTTGGGGTATGTTGTCAGTATTTTTTTTTATGGGTATTTTTTAATTTTGGGGTTGGTTTTTTTTTTTTTTTTTTTTTTTGGGGGTTTTTTCATTTTGTGTGATTTTTTTTTGTCAGTTTTGCTTTTTGGGGGGTTTTGAAAATTTTTTGGTGTTTTGATTTGTCATATTTTGTGTTTTTGTTTTTTTTTTTTTTGGGTTTTTTTTCGATTTTTTTTGGTTGTTGTAAATTTTGCTTTTTTTTGGGGTATTTGTCAGTATTCTGTGTTTTGGGGTTTTTAGTTTTTTGTGTTTTTTATTTTTTAAAGTTTTGTTTGGTTTGGGGGGTTTTTTCGTTTTGGGTTTTTTTTTTTCTTTTTTTTTGGGGGGGGGTTTTGTATTTTTGTTATGGTTATGTGTAAATTTTTTGTGTATTGGTATTTTATTTTTTATGGGGTAGTTGTCTATTTGCTGTTTGGGGGTTTTATTTGTTTCTGGGTAATGTTTTGAAATTTTTTGGGGTTGGTTTTGCAGTTTTTGCTGTGTTTTGGATTTGTCAGTATTTGCTGTGTTTGGTATTTCTATTTGGGTTGTTGGTTTTTATTAATTTGGTTTTTGGTATGTTTTTTTTTGGGTTTTAATGGATGTTGTAAATTTTTGTTTTGGTTTTCATTTTGCGGGTTATTGTTTGTTTTTTTTTTCTGTGATTTTTTTTGGGGTATGAAATTTGCTTATTTGGATTTGTTTTTGCTTTTTAGGGGGATTTGCGTTTTGGTTTTTTTGGTTGTTGTATTTTTGTATTTTTTGTTGATTTTTTTTTGGGTTTTTGTATTTTCTGATGTTGGTATTTTTATTTGGGGTTTTTTTTTTGTCAGTATTTTTGTTTGGGGGTATTTTTCAGTTTGGTGTTGGGGGTTGTTTCATATTTGTTTGTTTGGGGTTTTGGGGGTTTTTGTTTTTGGGTTGTTGTTATTTTCTGGATAGGGGTATGTTTTAATTTCTTTTTAGGGGTTTGGTTGTTTTTTTTTGTGATGGGTTGTTTTTTGTTGTTTGTATTGTTTTTTGGGTTTTGGTTTTGTTTTTGCTTTTTTTTGGTTTATTTTTTTTTTTGTGTTTTGGGTATTTTGTTTTTTTGTGTTTGGTATGTTTGTATTTTGTGTTATGGTTGTTTCAGTATTTGCGTTTTTGGGTTTTTTTTGATTTGGTTAGGGGTTTTGTAATTTTGCTGTTTTTTGGGGTATGTTGTAGTTTTTTGCTGTTTGGTTTTTAGTATTTCTGATTTGTTTGGTATTTTTGTTTTTGGGGTTTGGTTTTTTTTTTGGGTTTTTTTGGGTTTTGGGTATTTTTCTTTTTTGGGTTTTTTCTTTTTTGGTTGTTTGTATTTGCTTTGCTGGAATTTTGTATATTTTTTTTTGGGTTTGTGGTATTTGGGTTTGGGGGTTTTTTTTTTGGTAAAATGTTTTGAAATTTCTGTGATTTGGTATGTTGTCATTTTTTTGTGTTTTTTTTTTTCAGGTTTTTTTTTTTGGGAAATTTTGTCAATTTCTGTGATTTTGGTTTGTTTTCAGTTTTTGTTGTGTTAGGGGGATGTTGTCATTTTGGGTTTTTTGGTAGTTTCATATTTGTTTTTGGTAGGTTTTCTTTTTGTGTATGGGGGTTTTGTCAGTATTTTTGTTTTTATGGTTTGTTTTTTTTTATTTTGGAAATTTGTTTTTTGGGGGGGTTTTGTTTTTTTTTTGGGTTTAATGTGGTTTTTTTTTTTGTGTTTTTGGGTTTTTTGGGTAAATTTGGGGTTGTGTTTTTTTTTTTGCTGTGTTTGGTTGTTTCAGTATTTTTGGATTGGTATGTGTCAGTATTTTTTTTTGGTATGTTTTAGTTTATCTGGATTTTGGGTTTTTTGGTTTGGTTGAGGGGGTTTTTATTTTTTGGTTTTTTTTTTTTTTTGCTGTTATATGATGTTGTCAGTTTTTGGTGTGTTGGTTTTTCGTTTTCTGTGTGGGGGGTTTTTGTTTTTTGGGTTGTTTTTTGTTGTCAGTATTTACTGTGATATTGGTATATGTTGTCAGTATTTACTGTGATGTTGGTATGTTGTCAGTATTTGATGTGATGTTGGTATGTTTTCAGTATTT
The DNA here is from genome assembly GCF_902652985.1 of Pecten maximus. NCBI lineage: Eukaryota > Metazoa > Mollusca > Bivalvia > Pectinida > Pectinidae > Pecten > Pecten maximus. The sequence continues at coordinate 17,314,641 of NC_047032.1, read as the reverse complement.
GCTGTGATGTTGGTATGTTGTCAGTATTTGCTGTGATGTTGGTATGTTGTCAGTATTTGCTGTGTTATGGGTATGTTGTCAGTATTTGTTGTGTTATAAGTATGCTGTCAGTATTGGCTGTGATGTTGGTATGTTGTCAGTATTTGTGTGATGTATGTATGTTTGCCCAGTCTCGTTTATAGTATATTAACAAATTCTCACAAAAGATTAGTTGTCCTTTTTTTCATCAGCCGTCTTCAAACTTGGGATGAACTCATGGGAATATATAGCAAATTGATACTATATTACGGTTGGCAAGATTGGATTTAATTAATTATCTTGTATGAGGAATGCATATAGGTATGGAAACTCCGTAATAGGGAGGAAATCAATCAAAGTGTAGCTAACGACCTAACACAGGTGTCCCTATTATGCCAGGGGGTAATCATACAGTATATCATTGATGATGTCACGTTTTATTTGCTTTTATCATCAATTGCCTGGTACGAAAGGGCCGCGGTGGCCGAGTGGTTATGGTGTCCCAACACTTTATCACTAGCCCTCACCCTCTTCGCATCTTCGCTAGCCAAGGCTTCTGATTGCGTTACACTCCACGAACCCTTGGCGGATATAGTCGTGTTCAAACCGTCGCGCCCTGTATTCCCAGGGCACCCAATCAAATCGCGTTTTACATTCTGGCTTGGTTTCGCAGTAAACAAAAAATGCGGCACCCAGTACAGAGCTACATTGCCGACTATGTCATGGCATTTTACCTAAATACAGAAATCACAATCTTTGGGGGAACATTCGCAGTGTTTGATCAATTCATATAAGTCATTGATCACATATCTCATCGAAATGACACCAAACCTCGATGTGTGTTTGTAAACATCACCGATGAAGTAAATCGGTAACGCTTGTTTTGATTGGTCGAAAATTTCATGCGTGAAGGGTGGTAATTTCGAATCACCGCTAGAGGGCCAGAACTGACGCCTATATCCGCCAAGGGTTCGTGGAGTGTAACGTAATCAGAAGCCTTGGCTAGCGAAGATGCCCTCTTCGTGGCGAGTCCGAAATCCACGTTGGGTAGTGCCAGGTACTGACCGTAGGCCGGTGTGTTTACTCCGGGTACTCAGGGTTTCCCCACCTCCAAAACTTGGCACATCCTTAAATGGCCCTGGCTGTCAAAAAGAACGTTAAACAAAATAAACCAAACCTAAGCATGGTATGATTCGACCTTACTTATACGTACTGGTTAAGCTTTCCTTTCAGTTTGTTTTTCGTTGCTTTGTCTCAGTTTGAATGAGCATAAGAGTTCAATAAGGAGGTATTTGGTTTTAAATGGCCGTATTGGCTATGTGTTCGTTATGTATGTTTCCACTAGAATTATCGAGGTTATCGTTTTCTCGTCATGAACATGACAGCCCCAATCTCTGTTGAGCAATGTAGTCTCCGCCATTTATACTACAATATTATATTTTTTGTTTAGATGAAATATCATACTTTCAATGGATTTCAAAATACCTCGATATACTGCCATCATTTTATCTGGGAAATATGAGCATCGTAAAGTTGCTTGGCATTAATTAAGTTGCTTGGCATTATGTAAGCAAGCAATGAACAGATGCTTTATTGTCGTTATAGTCGATATGACAGCAGCAAGATGCATGCTGGGAAAATGCCATGGGAACCCCTTAGACGCATGCCCACCATACTTTTGCAGTGCAGTGAGTCTCAATTAAGAAGCAATAAACATATTTTTTATGGCAAGTTTAGACAGATACAACTTAGTATTCGTGTAAATCTCCATCAAGCGATACCTCGGTGTTTGCGGCCATATTGTTTGTTCACATAAACAACTTCCTGTGGTCCTACACCCACTGGGTATTGTACATGCAGCTCGATCCATCGGGTTTTATAGACGTATGGTGGCAACTGCCTCTCAGCATCGTGGGACAATGCAGAGCATGTGTAAGTTTATCGATATGAAGATGAAATACGAAATTGACAAAGGTTGATGGACACTCCATTGAAATATCAGTAAACGATATATCACTAGTGAGTCTATATACGTATTTAATTAAGCTGATTTAACAAGATTCATATGAGGATGGAACGGTGTTTTTATTGCGTTTACGGTGGTCTGAACGCAATGACATTTTCTATATGCGCTATATAGAATATGTCTGCATCCCATTGCGTTCATACGACCGTAAACGCAATAAAAACATCGTTCAATGCGTATATTTACAGCAAACAATTCGTTGAAATAATGTACGAAGAAAATAAAAGCCGTAATGTGTTGCGACGTTTGTAACAACGGCAGTCGTGGTTGCTAAGATAATATAGTTCTACTGAATCTACGGAAAGACACCAGCATTATTTACAAAATTAAAAGAAACAACTCAACATTTATGTTTCATACTTACTCACAATCCACAATTTCCGTCTCGCATTAACAATGGTTGTCAAGCACAGTGGATATTGACACAGAGTTAGTAGTGATGTGTCGTGGAAATGTTAAATATTCACTCATATCCGCAATCTTCAGTTTTTGACAAAACACTCACTTGACATTAACTTTTGTACGGAGATCATCGGGTAACAAGAGAAAACGCTAAAATAGTAGTAACGTCACAAAACAATGGTATGTAACTCATTGTTTGATTGAGATATACAGTTAAATGTTCTAATTAGCAAAACACTATCTTGTGGAACATTTACAGAAAAGAGTTTGGAATTGATGTAACACTTAATCTTATGAATCATGTTTCAAAAAATTGCTTATTTTCTTTATTTGTCCTGCAGCATGATTAAAGACATTGAGATTTGATGACAGACGATTGTTTTAATGATACCTATGTAGACAGAAACCGGTTAAGGACATCATTCGATCATTTTTGCTTGATGACGAAATCCCAACTTGCATATAAAGGGAAATAACTCCTCTCGAATTGAAACAGAGGTAGATAATTCACCGACAAAACATATGTTTAAAGAAAAATTCGTTGAATCTCTGGTGTACTAAACCCGATATTGAATTCACTTAAGTAACGTGTTTTTACTACGTTTTCATTACACGGACGTATCCGTAAAAAAAATTATTCAATTCATAAAAATATCTACTCGAATATATCATCACGTTCATGGAAGATTTTTATTGTAAATAATGTACAAAATGGAGCCAGGTTAAGAATAAGAAAGAAATTATTTCAATCTAAGTTTTAAAAAACAAGGCGAAATATGTAGGTTTCCAAACAGCAAAGTGAAGGTTTAAGAAAGTGCTGTAAGTTAAAACTAATTAATAGAGACCGCATACTGTACAAAGTTTATCTTTCATGTAATAACATGAAGATGTCAGGGAAATGTGGATGGCTGCGTTATAAGTATATGATGATGACAGTGTGATGAAGTCTGATGAGGATGAGGGTATTATGATGATGTGATAATGGCCATTATATTATAATGATATGATGATGACAGTGTGATGAGGTTGATAGCATTACGATAATATGATGGCTGCTATAATGATATGATGATGACAGTGTGATGAGGTTGATAGCATTACGATAATATGATGGCTGCTATAATGATATGATGATGACAGTGTGATGAGGTTGATAGCATTACGATAATATGATGGCTGCTATAATGATATGATGATGACAGTGTGATGAGGTTGATAGCATTACGATAATATGATGGCTGCTATAATGATATGATGATGACAGTGTGATGAGGTTGATAGCATTACGATAATATGATGGCTGCTATAATGATATGATGATGACAGTGTGATGAGGTTGATAGCATTACGATAATATGATGGCTGCTATAATGATATGATGATGATGACAGTATGACGTGGTTGATATTACATGCAATTTTATAATGATACAATATAATGATGACATTATTTTGACTGTGTGATGAGGATGACAGAGTGATGATGATGATGGCAGTGTGACAATGATGAGTGTGATCAGGATGACTCTATGATAATAAGGTTTAGGATCGATGATGAATGATACCTGATGTCTTATGTGTATGCACGTGTGCATGTGTCTGAGTGAAAGTGTGAATGTATCAAAAACTTCAAAAAATAAAAAATTACAAAAAAAAAGTTTATCTTTCAAATAAGTTCATTTAGGTTAAATTTATTACCAGGAAATGATCCTTTGATCCCCAAAACCGCACTCCGAAATACAATGATAACAATAAATCTTTGATCTTTAAGAAAAGGTAAATATCGGGATTGAATAGCTAAACATTACCAGGTAAGTATGGTACTACCAATTGTATAAATTCATTTAGATACGTTATGTTGAAAATCAAACAAACAGTTTTTTAACACTGATGAAAAGTGGTTGTTTTCCAGACTTTGGCGTGGTACAGGTAACACTAGCGGCAATAAATTAAGGTCATACCGTTTCTTCAAAAAAGATATATGACCGGTCATTCCGTCACCATTTTAATGCCTGGACCACATTTTGTTAAAATAGGTAAGTTATGACGGCCTACCGCTTTTAATACAGATGGTTAGATATACCCCCTAACTGTCACTCCAATAAATGATGGACTGTGTAATATCTGTGATTAAACAGTTGAGAATGAAATATACTTTGCATACTGTGATTTGAATGTAACTCATATTCCAATGTGTGAGTGTCTCTGTTTTAAAGCAAGCGATTTGAGTAATTTATACGTTTCTAAGTAGCATAACTAACTGCTTAATAAAGAAGCGTCACAGCTTATCTTCTCCAAGTCAATCTTCCTTTTTAATGAAAAGGAGACGCAACATTATTTTAAACTTGTGATGTATATTATGTATTTTATATGAAATATAATATAGTCTAATAGTAATTGACAGTAATTAGGACTCTTATGGTAGGGAACGGGCGACTGGTCGGATGAGGACGGGCGACTGGTCCTAGGGGGACGGGCGACTGGTCGGTGGGGGACGGGCGACTGGTCGTAGGGGAACGGGCGACTGGTCGGATGAGGACGGGCGACGGGTCGGTGGGGAACGGGCGACTGGTTGTAGGGGGACGGGCGACTGGTCGGTTGGAACGGGCGACGGGTCGGTGGGGGACGGGCGACTGGTCGCATGAGGACGGGCGATGGGTCGGATGAGGACGGGCGACGGGTCGGATGAGGACGGGCGACGAGTCGGTGGGGACGGGCGACGGGTCTGTGGGGAACAGGCGACTGGTCGGATGAGGACGGGCGACGGGTCGGTGGGGAACGGGCGACGGGTCGGTGGGGGACGGGCGACTGATCGGTGGGACACGGGCGACGGGTCGGTGGGGGACGGGCGACTGATCGGTGGGGGACGGGCGACGGGTCGATGGAGGACGGACGACTGGTCGGTGAGGGACGGGCGACGGGTCGGTGGGGGACGGGCGACTGATCGGTGGGGGACGGGCGACGGGTCGGTGGGGGACGGGCGACGGGTCGATGGAGGACGGACGACTGGTCGGTGGGGGACTCTTGCATCTCAAACAATCGGATCCGCGCATACATTATCCTTACGTTATCAATCTTTTATGTTTTAATAAATATGAATTTTAATGACTCATAAGTCAAGCTTTGATGGGCATTCTTTGTACATGTGTATTTTTTTATTTTGTAAATCTATTTTCGTTGTAAAAGATGTGTGACACTCATAAGGAATATTTCATTTTTATTAGAGAGGTTTAGCAACCTTACGTGTACGTGTACGTGTACGTGTACGTGTAGGCTTCCCGTACCCGTACACGTACAAGTAAGGTTGCTAAACCTCTCTAATCATAATATTACCGTTGGTAAGCTATGTCTACTGTATCTAAAATGCCACTCTGACTATCGCTGGTGTACTCATGAGAGAAAGAGAGAAAAATCTATTAGATTTGGCATACCCGTAGCTGGCACTGGGTTCTAATACTCTTTTCTAGTGCAAATAATAACACAGCTTACTAAAACTCTAATTACAGTTTAATTATTAGTACGCGTGATATAACACTGGTTGCAGCTTATTAATCAACTACTCGATAAAAGAATTTCTTTAAACAACTTTTATTCCAACCAATAATTACTCTACTTCAAATATGATAAAATGAATCAACAAACTATCGGATCTGAGCATATATATGTTAAAATAGTATTAATGTAGCACTCCGATTGTGGGCAACAATGTTCACCTTAGTTATAAGCATAAAATTAATTAGGGTAACTTTGGCTGTTCCGGCAACCGTCTCTAAAAACAGTTCATTTCATATCTGTAGCTTGTAGCTTTCTCAGGGTATCAATATTTAAGATTGATAAATAGATAAAATATTTGAGATTAGTTTTAAATTAAAGAAAAATGTTTTATTCTACGTACTAGGAAGAAATCAGTATGAATGGAACAAGGGACACTCATATGGAAGCTCGTATTGTACATATAATAATTATATTCATCACACACAGTACAGCTACGACAAGAAATTAAAATCTTTATCTTCGGATCACCAATACATAGTGGATATGATACATTGGGCTAATTATTTCATCTATAGCATATTTAACACAATAGCTAGACGATTAGGTTCCATAGATTGTGCGTTCGAAGCCCGGTCAGGGTGCGAGTAATAAAAATTGCCTTCCACCGTAACATGTTTAAATCGATGTTCCATATACATCGAAATTAATAGCAATCCCTTGGGCGCTTCCATCCGAGCCAACAAATGTGATTAATGAATGATGATATCAGGTTTTTCTTTGAAATCGTAAAATAAATGAAGTTTGAAAAAATGATCTAGTAAACTAAAGCTAGTGTCAGATAGCTATGAAATTTACATGGAAATGCGTTTGACAATTAATCAGTCATTTTGGTAATAAGTATGGATCGCCATTGAATTGATGTATATACAACCTCGATGACACAGCGGATAGTTGGCCACGACAATATAAATGATACCCTATTATCGATGAAAGAGATCATTGAGTTGCGAGTTCGCCCTTCGCGAACGTCTTCTATATAGGTGGGCGTCACCGTCAAGTGAATACAAGTTGTTATTTCGGTGAACGGTTCATCGTAACTAGAGAAGTGCGCTGTGTGTTGACTCAAAGGTCTAAAGACGCGTGTGTTAGGCCCATTAAACCGATGGTCAATGGCGTGGCATTATGACAGGCCAAAGTTTCTTCTGTTTTCTAATGGTTTTAGGATTTATTACACGGACTAACGGTATGTACTGAATTCTGTTGTTTATTTGTTTATATATGTATATTTAATCTGTATTATATAAAATATGTAAAAACAATATAGCCCCCATTATCTATGTTTATTTTACTATATAATTATACAACAGATGAAATATATTTGTTGACCAATATCACAACGTAAAAACACATCAATACCTTTACTTCTACTGTTTTCTCGTCACTTTTATTTATTTTTCTATCATAGTTATTATCATTTCTATTTTAGTTTACACTTTTACTTTTGAAAGACAGAAGAAAATACATGTACTAAATACTAAATATACTATTTACTAAAATATATCTCAGTTAATAGGTCTTTTTTATAGTTTTTCTATATGTCTTTCAATATCGACACTGTGCCTTTCTAATCGCTCTCTAATAACTCTGTCTCTCAATATATCTCAACATCACTCTACATCGACACTGTGCTTTTCTATATAACTCTCTAATCGTCCAGTCTCTCAATATATCTCAACATCACTCTATATCGACACTGTGCCTTTCTATATCACTCTCTAATCGCCCGGTTTCGCAATATAGCTCAACATCACTCTATATCGACACTGCCTCTGTATATCACTCTCTTATCGCCCATTCTCTCAATGTATCTCAACATCACTCTATATCGTCGACGCCTCTCTATATCATTATATAATCCCCCGGTCTCTCAATATATCTCAACATCACTCTATATCGACACTGCCTCTGTATATCACTCTCTTATCGCCCATTCTCTCAATGTATCTCAACATTACTCTATATCGTCGGCGCCTCTCTATATCATTATATAATCCCCCGGTCTCTCAATATATCTCAACATCACTCTATATCGACACTGCCTCTGTATATCACTCTCTTATCGCCCATTCTCTCAATATATCTCAACATCACTCTATATCGACGTTGTGCCTTTCTATATCACTCTCTAATCGTCCAGTCTCTAAATATATTTCAACGTCACTCTATATCGACACTGTGCCTTTCTATATCAATGTAAAATCGCCCGGTCTCTCAATATATCTCAACATCACTCTATATCGTCGGCGCCTATCTATATCACTCCCTAATCGCCCGGTCTCTCAATATATCCTAACAACTCTCTAAATCGACACTGCCTTTGTATATCACACTCTTATCGCTGGTCTCTCAATATATCTCAACATCACTCTATATCGACACTGTGCCTTTCTATATCACTCTCTAATCGCAAGGTCTCTAAATATATCTCAACATCACTCTATATCGTCGGCGCCTGTCTATATCAATGTATAATCGCCCGGTCTCTCAATATATCTCAACATTACTCTATATCGACACTGTGCCTGTCTATATCACTCTCTTATCGCCCGGTCTCTCAATATATCTCAACATTACTCTATATCGTCACTGCCTGTCTATATCCCTCACTAATCGCCCGGTCTCTCGATATATCTCAACATCACTCTATATCGACACTGTGCCTTTCTATATCACTCTCTTATCGCCCGGTCTCTCAATATATCTCAACATTACTCTATATCGTCACTGCCTGTCTATATCCCTCACTAATCGCCCGGTCTCTCGATATATCTCAACATCACTCTATATCGACACTGTGCCTTTCTATATCACTCTCTAATCGCAAGGTCTCTAAATATATCTCAACATCACTCTATATCGTCGCCGACTGTCTATATCAATGTATAATCACCCGGTCTCTTAATATATCTCAACATCACTCTATATCGTTGGCGCCTCTCTATATCACTCTTTAATTGCCCATTCTCTCAACATCACTCTATATTGACACTGCTTCTCTATATCAATGTATACTCGCCCAGTATCTAAATATAACTCAAAATCAATCTATATCGACACTGCCTCTCTATATCACTCTCTTATCGCCCGGTCTCTCAACATATCTCAACATCACTCTATATCGTCGGCGCCTGTCTATATCAATGTAAAATCGCCCGGTCTCTCAATATATCTCAACATCACTCTATATCATAGGCGCCTCTCTATATCACTCCCTAATCGCCCGGTCTCTCAATATATCCCAACAACTCTCTACATCGCCACTGCCTCTGTATATCACTCTCTTATCGCCCGGTCTCTCAATATATCTCAACATCACTCTTTATCGACGCTGTGCCTTTCTATATCACTCTCTAATCGCCCGGTCTTTCAATAAATATCAACATCACTCACTGGATATCGGCATTGTCTCTCAATATCACAGTCTAATCGGCCGGACTCTCCGTACCACTCACTCGGTATCGACATTGTCTCTCAATATCACAGTCTTATCGTCCGGACTCTCCGTACCACTCACTCGGTATCGGCATTGTCTCTCAATATCACAGTCTAATCGGCCGGACTCTCCGTACCACTCACTCGGTATCGACATTGTCTCTCAATATCACAGTCTAATCGCCCGGACTCTCCGTACCACCCACTGGATATCGACATTGTCTCTCAATATCACAGTCTTATCGGCCGGACTCTCCGTACCACTCACTGGATATCGACATTGTCTCTCAATATCACAGTCTAATCGCCCGGACTCTCCGTACCACCCACTGGATATCGACATTGTCTCTCAATATCACAGTCTGATTGCCCGGACTCTCCGTACCACCCACTCGGTATCGACATTGTCTCTCAATATCACAGTCTAATCGCCCGGACTCTCCGTACCACTCACTGGATATCGACATTGTCTCTCAATATCACAGTCTTATCACCAGGACTCTCCGTACCACTCACTCGGTATCGACATTGTCTCTCAATATCACAGTCTAATCGACCGGACTCTCCGTACCACTCACTCGGTATCGACATTGTGTATCAATATCACAGTCTAATCGCCCGGACTCTCCGTACCACCCACTCGGTATCGGCATTGTCTCTCAATATCACAGTCTAATCGCCCGGACTCTCCCGTACCACTCACTCGGTATCGACATTGTCTCTCAATATCACAGTCTAATCGACCGGACTCTCCGTACCACTCACTCGGTATCGACATTGTCTCTCAATATCACAGTCTAATCGACCGGACTCTCCGTACCACCCACTGGATATCGACATTGTCTCTCAATATCACAGTCTAATCGACCGGACTCTCCGTACCACCCACTGGATATCGACATTGTCTCTCAATATCACAGTCTAATCGACCGGACTCTCCGTACCACCCACTCGGTATCGACATTGTCTCTCAATATCACAGTCTGATTGCCCGGACTCTCCGTACCACTCACTCGGTATCGACATTGTCTCTCAATATCACAGTCTAATCGCCCGGACTCTCCCGTACCACTCACTCGGTATCGACATTGTCTCTCAATATCACAGTCTAATCGACCGGACTCTCCGTACCACTCACTCGGTATCGACATTGTCTCTCAATATCACAGTCTAATCGGACGGACTCTCCGTACCACCCACTGGATATCGACATTGTCTCTCAATATCACAGTCTAATCGGACGGACTCTCCGTACCACCCACTCGGTATCGACATTGTCTCTCAATATCACAGTCTGATTGCCCGGACTCTCCGTACCACTCACTCGGTATCGACATTGTCTCTCAATATCACAGTCTAATCGGCCGGACTCTCCGTACCACTCACTCGGTATCGACATTGTCTCTCAATATCACAGTCTAATCGGCCGGACTCTCCGTACCACTCACTCGGTATCGACATTGTCTCTCAATATCACAGTCTAATCGCCCGGACTCTCCGTACCACTCACTCGGTATCGACATTGTCTCTCAATATCACAGTCTAATCGCCCGGACTCTCCCGTACCACTCACTCGGTATCGACATTGTCTCTCAATATCACAGTCTAATCGGTCTGACTCTCCGTACCACTCACTCGGTATCGACATTGTCTCTCACTATCACAGTCTAATCGGCCGGACTCTCCGTACCACTCACTCGGTATCGACATTGTCTCTCAATATCACAGTCTAATCGGCCGGACTCTCCGTACCACTCACTCGGTATCGACATTGTCTCTCAATATCACAGTCTAATCGGTCGGACTCTCCGTACCACTCACTCGGTATCGACATTGTCTCTCACTATCACAGTCTAATCGGTCCGGACTCTCCGTACCACTCACTCGGTATCGACATTGTCTCTCAATATCACAGTCTAATCAGCCGGACTCTCCGTACCACTCACTCGGTATCGACATTGTCTCTCAATATCACAGTCTAATCGACCGGACTCTCCGTACCACTCACTCGGTATCGACATTGTCTCTCAATATCACAGTCTTATCGGTCGGACTCTCCGTACCACTCACTCGGTATCGACATTGTCTCTCACTATCACAGTCTAATCGGTCGGACTCTCCGTACCACTCACTCGGTATCGACATTGTCTCTCAATATCACAGTCTAATCGCCCGGACTCTCCGTACCACTCACTTGGTATCGACATTGTCTCTCAATATCACAGTCTAATCGCCCGGACTCTCCGTACCACTCACTCGGTATCGACATTGTCTCTCAATATCACAGTCTAATCGGCCCGACTCTCCCTACCACTCACTCGGTATCGACATTGTCTCTCAATATCACAGTCTAATCGCCCGGACTCTCCGTACCACTCACTCGGTATCGACATTGTCTCTCAATATCACAGTCTAATCGGCCGGACTCTCCGTACCACTCACTCGGTATCGACATTGTCTCTCAATATCACAGTCTAATCGGCCTGACTCTCCGTACCACTCACTCGGTATCGACATTGTCTCTCAATATCACAGTCTAATCGCCCGACTCTCCGTACCACTCACTCGGTATCGACATTGTCTCTCACTATCACAGTCTAATCGCCCGGACTCTCCCTACCACTCACTCGGTATCGACATTGTCTCTCAATATCACAGTCTTATCACGCGGACTCTCCGTACCACTCACTCGGTATCGACATTGTCTCTCAATATCACAGTCTAATCGCCCGGAATCTCCGTACCACTCACTCGGTATCGACATTGTCTCTCAATATCACAGTCTAATCGGTCGGACTCTCCGTACCACCCACTCGGTATCGACATTGTCTCTCAATATCACAGTCTAATCAGCCGGACTCTCCGTACCACTCACTCGGTATCGACATTGTCTCTCAATATCACAGTCTAATCAGCCGGACTCTCCGTACCACTCACTCGGTATCGACATTGTCTCTCAATATCACAGTCTAATCGGCCGGACTCTCCGTACCACTCACTCGGTATCGACATTGTCTCTCAATAGCACAGTCTAATCAGCCGGACTCTCCGTACCACTCACTCGGTATCGACATTGTCTCTCAATATCACAGTCTAATCGACCGGACTCTCCGTACCACTCACTCGGTATCGACATTGTCTCTCAATATCACAGTCTTATCGGTCGGACTCTCCGTACCACTCACTCGGTATCGACATTGTCTCTCACTATCACAGTCTAATCGGTCGGACTCTCCGTACCACTCACTCGGTATCGACATTGTCTCTCAATATCACAGTCTAATCGCCCGGACTCTCCGTACCACTCACTCGGTATCGACATTGTCTCTCAATATCACAGTCTAATCGCCCGGACTCTCCGTACCACTCACTCGGTATCGACATTGTCTCTCAATATCACAGTCTAATCGGCCCGGACTCTCCCTACCACTCACTCGGTATCGACATTGTCTCTCAATATCACAGTCTAATCGCCCGGACTCTCCGTACCACTCACTCGGTATCGACATTGTCTCTCAATATCACAGTCTAATCGGCCGGACTCTCCGTACCACTCACTCGGTATCGACATTGTCTCTCAATATCACAGTCTAATCGGCCTGACTCTCCGTACCACTCACTCGGTATCGACATTGTCTCTCAATATCACAGTCTAATCGCCCCGACTCTCCGTACCACTCACTCGGTATCGACATTGTCTCTCACTATCACAGTCTAATCGCCCGGACTCTCCCTACCACTCACTCGGTATCGACATTGTCTCTCAATATCACAGTCTTATCACGCGGACTCTCCGTACCACTCACTCGGTATCGACATTGTCTCTCAATATCACAGTCTAATCGCCCGGAATCTCCGTACCACTCACTCGGTATCGACATTGTCTCTCAATATCACAGTCTAATCGGTCGGACTCTCCGTACCACCCACTCGGTATCGACATTGTCTCTCAATATCACAGTCTAATCAGCCGGACTCTCCGTACCACTCACTCGGTATCGACATTGTCTCTCAATATCACAGTCTAATCAGCCGGACTCTCCGTACCACTCTCTCGGTATCGACACTATCGGTACTAAACACTATCTGACAATAGTGCCCTCAAAAGAAGAAAATATTTTTCAGAATATCACATTTACATTTTATTTTGTAAATTTCATTCTACCACAATACCCTGTGTTATTCAACTCTCAGACCATCAGTTAATCATTGCAGCCGTTGATTAACAATCTGTTTATACCACACGTGGTATAAACTCTGTACGCATTTCGATTGGCTAACACGGTGAACTTTGACCCAAGCTGCAATTGTTATTGACGTCATCAATAATCTAATGACGTCACATCACCGGGTCCCGGACGTCGTCGGTACACTTTATTTGCATACGCGAAATTATACTTGGCCACGTTTCCCTTTGATTCAAGCCGATATTATTGTGGTAGAAACAGGTCACACGACTCGAAATTGTTGGATATGGAATTTATTTCACACTCGTAAGTAATTTTTTAAAAGTTGCAAAATACACTCGCTAAAGCTCGTGTCTTTTGTAACTTTTAAAAAATAACTTACTCGTGTGAAATAAATTCCATATCCAACAACCACTCGTTGTGTAACCTCTATTTCTACCACAATACCCTGTGTTATTCAACTCTCAGACCATCAGTTAATCATTACAGCTGTTGATTAACAATCTGTTTATACCACACGTGGTATAAACTCTGTACGCATTTCGATTGGCTAACACGGTGAACTTTGACCCAAGCTGCAATTGTTATTGACGTCATCAATAATCTAATGACGTCACATCACCGGGTCCCGGACGTCACCGGTACACTTTATTTGCATACGCGAAATTATACTTGGCCACGTTTCCCTTTGATTCAAGCCGATATTATTGTGGTAGAAACAGGTCACACGACTCGAAATTGTTTGATATGGAATTGATTTCACACTCGTAAGTTATTTTTTAAAAGTTGCAAAAAACACTCGCTAAAGCTCGTGTCTTTTGTAACTTTTAAAAAATAACTTACTCGTGTGAATTAAATTCCATATCCAACAACCACTCGTTGTGTAACCTCTATTTATTCAACGGAATAGTTCATCACCAGAGTAGGGGCTGTCAATGTCAGCCATTGTAGTCGTATGTATGCAGCACCAAAGTAACAATGACGTCACAATAGATAAACGTTCAATTATATGTGCACTTATATATCTCTTATGTTGTTGAAATATATTTACATTCTGGTTTCTTATTATTCAAAGTAAAAAAACAACAAAATTTTGACCATGAAAAAACTATAAATACAGCCTTAAATAATCGTTTCACGTGCTGATTTTCCACACAGAGCATAAATTAAATAGCAATACGCCAGAAAAATAGTCCTCATTTCTTTTCCGTAGATTGTGTTTTCCTTGCCATTTATCAACATGAAAAATCTAATTTAACACATATTAATCAATTTGATATTATCTGATGTTTATTTTTTTTTTTTATGAAAAAAAAAGAAATAAAAACGACTGAAAACTGCGGAAGGACACGGTAAATGATGGCATGGTGCATTGGCGGGATCACCGGCTGTTCCATTAATTTTGCAAATTTTCATTGATAGTTATCAAAAGTTAAATGATTTAAGATGACTCTGTTCTTTATGCTTTTATTCTTAAATCACTCTTATGTAGATATATAAATTGAATTTTGATTTTATTGTAGCCATGAATAGCAGTAGGTATGTACATAGCAAACCTCGGAAGATATGTAGATAGCTACTGCTTTTCAGAGCCGCAATGAAAATGAAAAATAAAGTCCATTCAATCCTTATATATCACAAAAAAAAAAAAACGGCGTGCACTCTCTGAACAACCGACCTGGCGGTTTATGATAAGAGTACACTCCTGTTTCAGTGTTAGAAATTACAACCCAGTCGGCGTTTGTCGGCGACGTCAATTTTCACATTACTTGAGTATGTGCAGATTAAATATTTTTTTAAGCCAATGAAAATGCTTGTTTCAAGCAGGACTATATTATTTCCCAGCATGTATCCACGACCTTCGACTTAGTATAAATCTAAACACATTTTAAACCATTGTATGTATTTGTTGAACGCGTTAAAATGATTACTGCCGGTTAACGTTACATTCGTTCTCTATACATATTTGTTACATATGCTAAATGAGCATGGATATTTAAAATACAGTACTATCAAATCGGATGTGTCGAGAACATATTTCAGGGTTTATGTTTACATTTTTTGTCAATTTCACTGGATAGTCTTATATTTCAAAAATATCGTTAAGTTTCAAGCATTTATAAATTGACTTGTCGGTATCATTATGTGCAGATAATGACGCAAAATGTCGATTTGGGTTGGATTCCCAAAACGATTGTGAAATGGTAAGGGGGTCTAACGGCCCGACCGCAGGGGTTACTTTTTTCAGAACAGTTCCCCATTAAGACATTAAGCGTGATAAATACTAATTAAATAGTACGTACGATACTTATTTAAAAAAAAGAAACTTTAAAGTTCAAGCATGTCGTCCATAAGCTTATACAAATGTAACTGTTCAGGCGAACATATGTCTTCTTTTAGGCGGAAATATGATATTACGTTATTCGTTAGAACCCTTGGATAGGAAGTGTATATTATTAGTTCCGTAAAGCTGCATTATCACATCATCTCAGTATAACATACACGGTGTCAGTATTCCTGACTCTCTATGTGTTAATGAACACTTTAACACCAGCCCTCCACCTCTGGGTTGCGAGTTCGAAACCTACGTGGGGCAGTTGCCAGGTACTGACCGTAGGCCGGTGGTTTATCTCCGGGTACTCCAGCTTTCCTCCACCTCCAAAACCTGGCACGTCCTTAAATGACCCTGGCTGTTAATAGTACGTTAAACAAAAACAAACCAAACCAAAACCGTATCTCAAGAGAACTGCAAGACTGAAAAGTGTAACAATGCGGTCATAAGGAAGTATTTCAGTTTGTTTCAACTCAAGTTGATTTATGTTTGAGTATTTCAAATAGAACACCATTATACAGGCAAGTGTTGAATTTAACATGAATACTCATGTCACGAAGAGTTTATCTGTGAAAATTACAAAGGAGTGGAAATCTGTTTCAACTGAAACATTTAAGGATTAGAGACGCGCACTGATATTTATATTTATATATAACATATAGCCTTAAATGGCTTCCTTTCTAACCACGCATTCTGGTCTTTGCTTTGGGGTGTTTATGTTTCTCTAGTTCGGCAGAGTCGTATAATATTCCTTTGACCCCGGATATGACGCGACAGGTGGCGTTACTGGTCAAGATGAAGTAGGTGATTGGTCAATGTAGCGGTAAATGCAAAATGCAGATATAAAGTTAAAAACGAAACAATGTTAAGACTGCATGCAAGCTGAATAAGTGGATGTATCTTTTCAAGTGACACATTAATACAATTATATTCCTGATTCAAATGCAGTCTTATTATCACCAAAAATGATTCAAACTGATATAATTTTTTTATCCGTGCTGAAACGTATTAATTCGTTAATTCATTTCACCAGCAGTTTTACATTATAACCACCAGCATTTAAACTACATTAATGTATGTCGTTTATCTGTTTTAAAGATATGTCTTGTTTACCTGTGTTGTTCACCTGTTACCTGAGTTTATCATGATGGTAACTTAGACCTATAAGATGCACATGTGTTTTTCTTTTTTACTATATTAATTGGATTTTAAGAAATCGATTAAATCAAAGATTTTTAAGGGATATTCCTTCGTTCGGACATCAGAATCATGCACAATTTCTATTGATGAAATTTATGTCCACACGATGATTATATGAGTATTTGTGCCTACATGTAATGAAATTAACGCCGAAATGTACAGGGAAAAGGCGTATTGTAGTCAAATATCGTATATGTCTTTGCGGTAAATAGTGATAATTCGGGTAGAATTAAGAATTTTCATGACTTAAGACTCGAACAAACTTGGGTTTTATCTTGAGAGTAAACTGCCTATTAATGTAAAGATTATAACTTTTACTACTTGGAAAAAATGCATTATGATGATCTAAGCTGATGATGCCCTCCACCGTTTTTATAGATTATGAGACAGCTGCCCACAACGCCAGTCGTCAGGTTTTCCCCGGGGTCGCAGTCATAAGGGATGTTTTTTTCCACTTCACACAATGTACAGTATATGGAGAAAGGCTCAACAGACAGGTTTGTATAGAAGATTTACAGGACCGACAACTCTATCAACAGATCGGTACGCCTGGCCGCTGTATTACCCTTGGTGCTAATGGAGAGTGTTGAAGATGTGGTTTAACGCCTTGGAAGAACTAGAGGATGCTGACCTACCCGTGAACACCCTACCCTTTACAAACTACGTCGTGTCACAATGGATAGAGGGAGACAGACGGACTTGGAACCACTACTTAGACAGAGGGACGTCGCACCACCAACGACCTGGAAGCCTGGCAAAGGAACTGAAGAAGAACTTGGCCACTCCCATTCCAACATTCCATGAGATCCAGGCCAGCAACGAGATCAGCAGGATACAGAAGGACGCAGGAGGGCCAACCAGACCACACACCAAGAGATACTGGAACATCGACCACCGCCTCGACCAACTCAAGGGAAGCCTGCAGAACCACATAACCTGATGGACATCGCCGACGCAGCATCACACCTTCTTCACTTGGAGTAAAGATAAAAACCAGTGTATGAACTGTAATGCCGTTTTTGATAATGCCATATACTGTAGGGCCCGATTCAACTACATGTACATGTAATATTAGTGTGTGTTTTTTTTCCAATGATGCATGCTGACTGAAATGTACATGTATGTAATTAGTGATAACTTAGTGACATATGTTGCTTACTGAACTGTATTATCTACATGTTTCTTATTTTTTCATGTTATATTAGTGTTTTCTGAAAAGTATGTTTTAATAATAATGATTATATCTATTAAGGATTTTAAGAGAATTGTTTCCCCACATTTTCACAGGTAAGAGGTTCGTGTGTATACATATATGTCTCCCCACTTTCTACATGTAGCACAGGTAAATGACTACAGGTAAAACACAGGTAAAATTAATATGGAACAGACTATAATTGGTTTTCGTTCGTTCTCCTATATCAACACTTTTCTTTGAACTTTACAAATGTGGGCAAACGGAGAACACCCCGTACGTACGTACTAACGAACTGCTTGTTTATATTGGGTATAAAATATGTATCTAAACGTTAGTGACGAAATGACTGAATCATGCTTCTACCCAAATGAATACCCCACTCAAGGACATACAGTTGTACCAAGTTTTTACGATTAGATATCTCTACTCATGCGATATTTTGAAATCAAGATAAAGAGACCCAATCGTGTCAGATTTCCTTTATATAATGGTAGTGAGTAAACAACGTATTCAGTGTGTATTTGGTATGTTTTCTCAATCACATGGGCCTTTTTACCCAATGTGTATTTTCGCAGATATGTTAAATGTCAGTTTGGAAGGTTACTGGAAACCGGAGGAAATGAAACATGCATTGAAAAATTAATAGGTTCGTGACGCAAGCCAAACATGCCTTTGATAATTTATGTGAATAAACCCTCAGTCTAGTGATAATTGTTTAGACTACCTGTCTGTTGTATGATCAGAATCACATATTTGGAGGGAAAACGCGCTGTACGATCAACACTTTGTGAGGAAAACTGCCTGAAATGACCACATATCTATATTTACCATTGTATGGCACTGCCACTATATAACCCTACCAATTCAGTTGCGAGTTCACCAGCCTATGAACTGCCAAAAGGAAGTGATCTCTGCTACTGGTAAGCGCGGGAAATTTGAATTTGAATATTTCAAACAAAAATCGCATGACAAATAAAAAAAATCGCAGATGGTAAATATAAGAATTGAACGGCTTTCAGTTGGCATTCATAGTCAATATGAATGCAAACTGGACAGAGGCAAATTCAACATGAAGCGCTAGCGCGCTTCATGGAATTTGCCTCTGTCCAGTTGGCATTCATATTGACTATGAATGCCAACTGAAAGCCATTCAATGCTTAAATAAGTCGAGCCACTCTTCTATATCAATCACGCGGTTAAAATAGTTTTTACCTAGAGTTTCTGATATCACAACTATTTAAAGATGTCACAGGCGTGACAGTTCGTTTGTTGACTGGGGTATAAATTGTCCGAGATTGTTATTATAGCGCCAGGTCTTTTTGACTTCACTATAATATTATGGACACTAAGATGGTAAAAAGTGTGCATGACAAAATACTGAACCAAGCGAATACATTCTGTGAGGAACTGTCGACATTGCCTTGACTCCCGAGCTATGTACATCAAATTATTATTCCTATTATAAATTATGATTCCTGGTGTTATAAATTATGATTCCTGATATTATAAATTATGATTCCTGATATCATAAATCATGATTCCTTATATTATAAATCATGATTCCTGGTGTTATAAATCATGATTCCTGATGTAATAAATTATTATTCCTGCTGTTATAAATCATGATTCCTGGTGTTATAAATCATGATTCCTGCTGTTATAAATCATGATTCCTGCTGTTATAAATCATGATTCCTGCTGTTATAAATTATGATTCCTGCTGTTATAAATTATGATTCCTGCTGTTATAAATCATGATTCCTGGTGTTATAAATTATGATTCCTGGTCTGTCTGTCTGTCTGTCCGTCCGTCCGTCCGTCCGTCCGCCCACCCGCCCGCCCGCCCGCCCGCGTCTCTCGATCGATCGATCGATCGTATCATCGATCGAAATACAGTATCACCATGTTTTAACGAAGCTCGTATTAAAGTACAATGTATGGTTTGAAGAGACGGTCTGTCAATAGGGTAGTCACCAACTACTACAGTCTGTTCACGGGGCAAAAAACCTAGCAAGCTAACAGACAAACGTTCTGTCAATATTCTAGAATTCCGAAGGAGAGATTTTACATGATTTACTATTAATGTAAATTGTATTATGTATGGCTAGTCAAGCTAGCCGAGATAGAAATACCGAGCAATTGTAGCGCGTGTCTTCTTTAAGAGTAATGCTGTACATAAACAAATAGAGATGAATCAGCTGTTGCAATGTTTAAGGGTTAGAATTGACAAGCCATGTCTTACATAAATTGTGAGATTGTTGGGTAATTGTTTGACAAGTTGGCGACTCAGGAAAATATAGAGACCTATAATTCAATTGAAGTCTTCGAAAATATCATTTGAAAAGATTGAAAATAGTGATGGAGCTCAATTGGTCGCTGGATACATCCAGCTGCGATTAAAAAAGTAATCTGATTAAAATCAGCTGTTACATGGCTACGTTTACTAGTAATCAGATTGGCTAAAACAGCTGTCTACCATTGTAACAAAATATGATAAGTCAAAATAGATTGTATTCGTTAGCAATGTGTATCCAGTATTTATAAGAAACGTATCTCCTATGACGCTTAAGAGATATGTGGAAGTTGAGAGAACATTATCTTTATTCTAGGTCAGACTCAAGAGAAATAACTTTAATTACAGTATAATATATGCAGGTATGTAAATGTAGTTGTCAGTTTACTTAGCGAGAGGTCGCTAGTTCATCCTTTTACAGAGTCGGCGGCGTTTAGGTGGCCGCGATAATTCAGTGGCTTAAAGCGTTCGGCATGCAACCTGAAATGAGGACCCGAGGTTCGTGGTTCGACGCTTGAGATCAGTCAGTGATGTCCTGGTTGTGCCCTTGCCATCACATGAAATATTATACATGTAGAAGGTTAGACTTTGATACGCATACCGGTATATAAAAATGTACATGTATTATTTTATGTACTAGGTGCAGCATGTACCAGCAATGAACTTGTCGGAAACAGTAACCCCCAAAGTGACAAGCAAAATCTGGATTCGTCTACAGGTAAATATATGTTTAACGTAAATAAACGTTTAAGGCAGTAATCAAAGAAACAAGTAATTCTCCTCTGTATCGGATTATATAACACAGAATAACGGAATTGTGGTATATTTAATTCCCAATAATAATGTGATTATGAGATCAGGTTTCGTACTATGTACCTGTGTAAATCGAATAGATCTTTAAAGCCACATACTCCCGAACAACCTAAAATTCTAGTTGCACACGTGTATTAACGGCAATCCAAGATACTCGTTCACGCTCTCCCAACATTAAAATGACCACTGGCCTGGACGCTTGACCGGGTGAGTCCTTGAGACATCAGTGTATAAAAATAACTCGCCGCATTTATATTTATAGCGAGATTTGTCACGGAGTGAGAGCGAGGCTGTAACAACGTGCACTGCACATAAACTACAATGTACACGAATGGCCGTTGTTTACATATCGAGCATACGTGAACTTTGCCTAATAATGCTTTCATTTAAACATATTACCAGAATATTCGCGTAACACCCCGGTAACTGAACAAAAAAAACTTTATTTCAGTTAGATATAATATTAACTGAAAAAACTTTGCTATGGCGAAATGATACTTATTCAATACAGAAAAATGATCAAATATTCTTGACAGTACAAAATCATATTAAGCTAAGTAAACGTTTTAGCTGATATTTTTGAACCCATTATGTCATCTATCGAATTTATAATGACATACATTTATACGTAACTATATAAGGTAATTTTATTTACAGGCGTCACTGTTGTTTATTTATACTATTAACTCTAGTCAACACATGTACGTATATATGTCTATTGGTTTTAATTGTAACCAATAAATATCATTATTTCATTTCATATTGATGTAAGGTGTTCCAGTTCGAAGGTTTATATTTGCCTTTGTATGTAAATGGGAAAGGAATTAATATAAGCTCTAAGCTTGTTTTCCAATCCCATAAAAATATTTGTATATGTATTGATTATTTTGATTAATGAATAAAATATTGTTTAAACTAACTAAACAAAATAAACAAACATAGTTCACATTCAAATACTTAATTTTAAAATGTAGCAATATGCATGCAACAAAACATCGATAAAATCTTACATCGGTGAAGTTGACAATGTTCAAAAGCTAGCCAGCAATCCAATAGACGTCCGGAAAAATCGGAATTCGAGTCTATTCCTTTTTCTTCTCTCGTTAAGTTCCAACGAATCATTTCCTTTCCTAAGGAAATACTCGGGTTTCGCCGATTCCACAAAATTTTTGTGTCTTTTTTTTGGCAGAATCTGTCTGCGTTTTCGCAATTCCACGCTTGGGAAGTTCCGCCATTTTGTATGGACTGTAAAACCCGCCGTTGCATTTTGGGATTTATTTTCAGAGAAACTTGGTCCGGCAGCCACAGTTATTATTTTTGGGAATTCCCCGTATACATTCATAAATACACATTTTCTTTCAGTTTCTGAATCACGATAATCTGTTAGGTATGTATCAAGTCCGAAAACTGTAAAAGGCTCAAAAGGTAAACATTGATATATTTTCTTCGTGAGCATGTGGCTTTAAGTGTTAAAAACGACGCGGGAAAGTCATAGGGGGTCGTTCGTTCTTACCAATCAAACAAACGGACACTTGAAAAATATAATCTTGGTTTTTGCTTACATGCAGTATTTTACACAAACATGCATGAGTGACTTACCTAATTGGATAAACAACAATAATGGTTGCAGGTCTCAGCGTGCTTCATTCCGGATCGGGCTTCCAAGTCCAGTGTACATGTGGAGAGATCATCCAATGGGGTCATTATGCAAAAACCACCGGGGATGTCTACTTCCAGGCGTGGCGAGACACCGGAAGTACTTATGAACTTGTCGGAGAAAATTTGGTCACTTTCACAGGTAAAACATTAATATACTTACATTTACTCATCAGCAATATCTAGTATGTACATGTATATGGAATTGAAGAGATGCCTAAATAGTTAATGAGATGTATGACGTAACCAAATGATGATGTAGGTTTTTGAATGGTTGCCTCCTCAGATTTTTTCATGATTGTTCCAAAGCATATATAAGTTGTGCGTTAAACATAATCGGAGTATCCGTTTCCGTTTTATACATATAAAAGATAAATGAGTTTTCATGTAATATGATATTTTATGGAAATCGTCTCGATATTAAAATCCTACTAAGACTCAATTCATAGAATATTGTATGAAATGAGAGCATATTTGAAATACTTTTGATCACATAACTCAACATATAACATCATATATAGCATAATCCAGCAGAGACAGCCATTGTGTTGCGCAATTCACAATTCATGGCTTCAATTCGATGATGTCACAATCAATTTCTGATTTGCGCGGCTGATGAAAAACTATGTAGTATTAAGAAACTCCTCACAATTTTTGTTTCACATTTGACCATACAGTAAGGTTATTATGGCTATTTCATAATAGCATTCACTTATTTCATATTTTCTTTTTATAAAAAGAAGAGACAAGTGTGACTTATGGCCATTTTCATGTTAATGACTTTCCTTAAGAATATTTCCAATGCAATGGTCATTAAATAGATACTTAATTAAGTGGTCAATACATTATCAATCATCCAAAAACAGATATAATAAGCGTGTTGCAATTGCGATATGTATATAAACATTTACTCGAGCTTGACATTTTACTCCATTTTATTTCAGCGTCGAATGATGGAAATGGCAACACTCCGATATCATCCGGAACGATCTACGTTATACAGAATGATTACCTTGCTATGTAAGTATAACAACCAAGGATAAGATATTATTGCCAAGTGCTTAAAGAAAGGGGAATTTAAATGCCAAATCGGAGATAATCCGGCCTTCTTTAATCTTGATTAACATACTATAAAAGTGGACATTTTCTCTTATTTGGCAATCAAAAATCTCCGCGAAAATAACCACACGCAATCATATTAACACGTGAATAAATCCTAGATGTAAGGGAGATAACTCGTACTCCAATATACATGCCCTTTGGCAACGCATCGTGAATATATATTTTCAACATTTCTTACAGTGCGAAAATATTCAAACCGCGAAGAAGTTTTGAAGCTCACTAAACGAAAATTTCAACGCACGAATATATTCACTTTTACAGTATAATCGGTAAGTTTGGAAATGATTATATATTCATATGCGGAGATTTTCACTTCGTTCTGACCAAGATTTAAATAAGAAAGATACATAAACAATAATAATAGCGCTGCAAGGGAAAACATTTTAGAATTTGAAAGCCCCCTACCGGTGAAACCGGGGGACTATTGGTTTCCTCCCCGTTCATCTGTTCGTCCGTCCGTCTGTTTGTCCGTCCTCTCAGTTTTCCGCATTTTTTCTCAGCCATACTATAAGGTATGTTGATAAAAGTTAGTATATGTATCTTCAGTATAGGGTTTTTGGGTCAAGGTCAAGGTCGCTGTTACTTTTGTTGGCGGGGACCGATAGGAGACATGTATTGCTTTAGCAATACCCAGCATGCTTGCTAAGAGTTGTAATCAGTTTGATATTTACATAAAGACAAAAAACGTTCAAACTATTGAATTCAATCATTATTTTCAGAAAATATAAGGGAAACAAGCAAGATAGATAAAAGTCTTTGTTATCAGGGGGTAAAATACACTCTTTTGTTCTACTGAGTCTCCCCTTTTGTACTTCTACTAATTCATTGTCCGGGCCATTTCGTCTTCTTTTCATAACCTTATTTGGGAATATTCTATACACATTTAATTAGCAATAATCGACATGGCTAAAAACGTTTTAAACATTTTAAAACAACAGGACAAGTTCATACACAAGTATGTCCAGTACACTTAGTGAATACTGAGTAGATGGTATGATAGTGTACAGGTTATGCTGTATATCTGAAATAGTTTTCCAACCAACATAATAAATATTGCATAATATATGAAGACTACTATACATTTTTTAGCAAATATCTCGGCCGTGTGAGCTACAATGAAATTAAAGTTAAATAAAGTTTATAATGTAATTTACACTGCCAATTATATCAGAGTACATACACAACATGCTTTTGACATAATTTTGCATACACGCTTTGCGCACTTAGGCCAAATGCCATTAAACGCAGACTGGTGTAGTATTTTTGAGTATTCAAAATTTTCATGATGTCAAATTGTTTACTTTTAACTAATATCAAAAACAAATCCATGCAAACACATAAGGGAAGTAGATTATTTCTTCGGTGGGCTAAACTAAAGGGCCGCTAGGCTGTGAATGTTTAAACAATAAAAACAATTCTGTTTATCATCGTAGTCATATAAAATTATGAAATGAAGTATTTATTTATGTATTTATTCCTCAACATGATATCAGATACTTTACATATATGCTGGTAATATTTATTTTGGACATCTTATATTTTATATATATACATATAGCAGAAATCATGTGAATATACATTGTTTTGGAAATATTATATCTTACATATATTGTATATACACATATCTGAAAGCAATGTACTGTACATATTTCTTTGAGATATCTTATACTTAACATATATACATATGTGGTGAAACATGTTTTTTAAACACGTACATCTATTTGGGAAATTGTATACCATACATGTAGCAATATTTAAGGATTGATTGTCAATTTTGTTGCTTGCATGGACTGATGAAGGGAAGTGAACCTCGTGCAAATGAAGTGAACTGCGAGGAAAAGAATTATTGCCAGCACGATGCATATGTTTCTATTGAACTAAAAAACAAAGCTTTAATTATATTCGTTTTGAGTCACGTGCCTATGTAGTCGGACTTATCTCGATTATTGATTACTCAAAGCCCCAGCTTCTTATCACGAAGTAAACATTATTAAGTTTTTAATGACCCCGTACTGACCTCGAGAGTTTCCAATGTATCATAATTTATTTGATATATTTTGCTACAGATACCAACCCAGTAATGCCGTTATCCCTTACGGTAATGGGAATGGAAATACCAACGACTTCAAGAGGACTACGAGCGTTGGTGGAGCGACAACATATGCTTGGGGCTCAGAGAGTGTAGCTGGAACAAGAAATTATGCGTTTAATGCCCGCCTCGATCCAGGCAGGGAGTAGATTTTATATTTCCTGTGGCAATATGTATACATTTGTATTGATGCCTCTTTCCTAAAAACAATTATCAAAAACAAAACAAAACAAAACAAAAAACAAAAACAAAATACATAATATCTTTATCCAAATCAAGAGGAGAGTGTAAAGGGGCTTTCATAGACTTTGTCTGTTGTTTGTTTAACAAATAAAGAAAGGTTATCAAGTTACTTTGCCATACATCAAATGTTGATGGGTCATCCAGATATTTTTTTATTTAGTATTGTGTTTTGTACTAATATTTGGATTAGTTGCCAACATTTTTATTGAAATCAGTCATGCGTGGAATTAAATCATTGTGTTTTAGAAAAAAAACTAATTTTTTTCACTGGCCTTTTTTCCAGTTGAAATTTTATTAAACGCTTTATGCACGATCTCAAAACCTTTATCTCTTGAAAAATCATTTGGTTTAGAATTGTATTGAGATTGATGCGATGCCGCGTCTCCCGAAAGAAAAAAGAGGGGGTGGGGGCTAATGGCATGATCCAAGTCGGATTAAGGCAACACAAGATTGCAAGGCGGTTTTGCTGTAACAAAAAGACGGTATGTAATACATAGCAAGGTTCAAACGCTACCAATAAAACACCCGGGGGTCCAATGAGCGGCCGATCACGAATAACCACCCCTCGTGAAGACCGTCTCGTATGGCTTTGGGATCTTTGAAATCACTTTTGCCCTGCAACCGTAGCAACAAGGAATTCATTTGATCGACGGGTAAGCAGCCAGACCATCCGTAACAGGCTGCGACGTCATCGAATGTTTGCGAGGAGGCCTGACATATGTCCCGTTTTAAGGTGACGTCATTGCACTGGTCGCGTCGGTTGGGCTCGGCGACACCGACTATGGCGCTTATGGCGGAGGGACGTTATGCTTATTTCACCAATGAGTCGAGATTTTGATTTTTGATCGGAGTCAGCAAGTATGGCGACGTCGGAATGAACTCTTCGCAGACTTCTGTGTAGCCCAGTGTCACTGATTTGGGTGGGGTCGTATGGTGATCTTGGGGGGCATATCCGATGGAAGTCGAACCAGATTTGTCTGAGTTGTAATGCTGTAGACCTAGCCAATAGTGTTCATACTAACGTTCCTTCGTAGAGACATGACCATCACATGTCTTGTACATTACACAAAATCTAGGATTTTAGTCGGCATTTAAGCGCCCTCAAGCAGATATCCTACTTCAACAGTTGACCTCATTTACTTTATTTTATTAAAACCTGACATAGTTACCACCATTTCAAACCTTGATGACCTTTCTTTATTTTTTAAGTATATAAGAAGTATAATATACGTAAGGAATAAAAATGTTAACAAAAAAGTTAAACAAAAGGAAGACATTTATATTTATTTCCGGGGCAGAGACACTTTGTAACTTATACGATAATATCAAACAAACTGAATTGTGAACTTGCATATGAACAAAATCATCTGCAGGTTGCTAAAAAGTAAAACAAAACTGCCAAAACAACGCCTTCTACGTTTTATTGCATTCTAACAAAGTATACAATGTCTTTCACGTCTTTCACAGTACCAACCAATTTACCAACATTTTCCAATTTGGATGGTTCAGTCAGTGTTTCTGACAGTGTTACGGCCGGAACTAGTGTGTTTACCGTCACAGTATCAGATGTTGATGGCGATATCCTGTCAACCGAGATGACAACGAGTTCGCCCTACTTCAGTTTCGACGATTCCATACGTAAGAGTATAATCTGTGTTGTAGACGTACATGTTAGGGCTTGATTTCTTTTAGCTCATTTCTCGCTGAACGCATTATGTTAAATAAACACTGCACTCGAAGATCGTATGTGTTATAGTTTGTCAATTTACAAGCGCATTTTAGTTTTAAAGTTATGAGGTGTAGCTTTCTAGAATATGACATCAATGCCAACACGTATTATGTAACAAAACGAGACAAAACAATAAGTGGTATTTAACTGCATTGACACGAGAAGGATTTAACTTCGTTTCCCGGGTATATCCTTCAGTACTTATCGTCACATAGGCAAAGGGCGCAAATCAGTTGTCGAAAGAGATGAAGATTCAATTAAATATATTGTCAATAAACTGGTGCGGACAGCAGAGCCTATTCTTGCACTCTTTTTGCAGGACAATAGTACAATGTATGTGGGATTAAATGAACAGGCGACTCATGTTAACTTATTATATGGTCGTAAATTATATCAACAATTCGTGAATATCTAATTAGTGATTTTTTTTAATTTATCTGTGTGATAAAATCTTTACGTGGAGAAAAAACGATCTATTTTCGTCACATTAAACACATAATTTGAAAAACCCCGTTTAACGTTTTCATTGTATGTTTGTGTGTTTGTCTGTTATCTCTAATCGGTAACTTAAGAAACTATATTGCTAGACTGTAAATATGAAAGATTTGTTTTCGGAATATCAACACATTAATCATGTAATCGTTAATAATCTTCACATTAAGCCTTACACTTGTTCTGATCACGTTTGTGTAATAATACGATTTCGTTAACATCAGTATTTTTTTTTATTTTTATTTTTTTTTTTTTGTGTGTTTTAGTTGAAGTCAGCGTACTGACTACACCGCCGGCCAATACCTACAGTTTGGAATTCAAAGTCACCGACAGATGCGCAAACACAGCGACAGCCACGCTAACAGTGACTGTCGCTGATCCGTGTGCTGGCTCTGCCACACCGACCTTCTCCGACGCCTCTCCGACTGCCTCCATATCTACATCGGAAGCTGTCGGAACTACAGTATCCACACTCACAGTGTCCGACACAGACGGCGGCACGCTCAGCACAGTGATGACGTCATCTTCCTCTTACTTTTCGTTTGACACGTCTTCACGTGAGTGATCGTATACAATTATAGACTTTTGATGAGTTGGATACGTGGAATTATGAACGCAAAAATCTCTGCGCCTGGTTGATGACTTTTTCGAATGAATATAACCCATGTATTGGTTTAATCGAACGTCTATAACATTTTTACTGTGACACGATATTTTGCAAAGTGCATTAAATTATTCAAATCTTGATTAATTCCTATATATTAATTCATAATATAGTAAGCGACACAGAAACATATCTGTTCAATCAACCCCATTCGTATAAACATTTTAAAAACCACATTGCATATTATAAATTTTTAATCATTGATGGATTTATTGTCAAATTTGCTGCTTGCATAAAATGATGAAGCGATGAACCTCGTGCAAATGAAGTGAACGTTTATCAAAATATAAATCCCCCCATCAGATTGCAAAATTCGGTCGCAACGGTAGGATGTAAATGCGCCACTTTGCTACATTGTTATACTTATCGTACATGTGTGCACAGTAGTGGATCAGCGCAGTCAGTCAGCTACTCCCGTTGCCAAGGCAACACAAAACAAAACTCATTTAAAACAACTATTGATGATATTTTATAATAAAAACTTAATAAAATAATAAAAAGCCATACTCATATAAATACGAATGTTAAGCGCAGTGTTGATAGTATAATATGTGTGTGATTTGGTCACTGGAAACACAGAGACTTGTTTAAGAAAATTGAGCACAAGTTTAATGTGGCAAAAGTGAAATATCACAACACTAAAAATTCAGTGTTTACATACACACTAAAACCTCGTCAAATTTGATTTTGTAAGGTTCGGCAACGTAAAGGAATGTTTGATTTTTAGTCTTGCGATTATTAATACAATTGTAGATGCCATATGATACTCAAAATCTAAAACCGAGCCCTGTGACCGTCTATAAGATACAGTCTAATAGCCGGGATGTTCAGAGTTCAGAGAAAAAAGTAGCAATGTGGATTTAACTCGCAGATCGGCTGAGGATTTATATCATGTTCTTGAAATATTGGATTTCATTGTCGCACTGGCATTTTTTTATGCAAATTTTGATGAAAGTAACTAGAGAAACATTTATTTGAAAATTGGCGGTATTCGATAGCCCGATTTTGTGTGTCCTCCATGTGTTTACATTATGAGTCAAAGGAACCTCTTACGATAGTAGTGTATCCCTGCGCTCGATAATAGCGTATTGCTGAATCGAGTCTGTTTTATGTTGTTAACAGTGTTAAAATTGAGGTCCATTTTCTGTGACCACTTAAATCATATCCAGTATCGTATTCGGGATACAGCCACTCCTACTGCGCTACGTAGGTCATGAGCTCGGTGCTATCGGGAGTGTCAGTGTTCTGTCATATCCTTTTGTCTATTGCATATTTATAAACACAAAGCGTCTCTTCCATTTATGTTCATATACATATATAACAATGTTACACTATTCACAAAATGAAAGTGTATTGAAGTCTAAAGGTAGTACAACAATAGATCGCGAAAGCCAACGAGAATGTATTCACACGCCGGCAAGAAAGTGATTCGTCTCTCAGAACAGAAGCACGCGACCCAAAATATCCAACGGGAAGTAAGTGATCTGAGTTTACTAGTTTCATTTAGGCGGAGCGAAGTGAAAATGTAAATATTTCGAAAAATTGGCCTCGGGAATAGACTTTTAAAAACTAATGATCATGTGCATGTCCGGTCGTTAATCATATTGAAAGCATAGCAACCCTATGCACCCCCTATACACAACCCCTAAACACAACTCTTAGTTGTCATTGCAATTAATGTAACGTCGGCTAGTTTGTTTGCTGACTCTTTCGGCCGAGTAAATGTCGCCGACATTTGTTTTTCTGACAATTAACCTGTGTTGGAAAAAGCGTTGTGATGTGTTTTCTTTATTTTTCTAAAGAAAATGGCTATAGTAATTCGATGATGTTTCTTATGAAAATGTTTTGACCAATTTAAGTTTTTGTAAAGTATTACCTTATAATAACAAATCAAGTTCGAAGTCACTTCAATGCCAGTACCATACGGGTTGTAATATATCGCTTCATTTCCTTTTAGATGACCCTTAAAATAATCAAGGATGGAAAGGCATCACACACTCACAGAATCGAAAATAGAGTAATGTCAAAATAATCGGGAGAGGCTAATATAAAAATTAACTGAAGGTTTTATTTCAGTTGAGGTGAAGGTTTTAGCATCGCCAATAACCGCTGCCACGTACAACCTGAATTTCGAGGTGACCGATGATTGTTCCAACACGGCAACAGCCACGCTAACTGTGACCGTCACAGATCCGTGTGCTGGCTCTGCCACACCGACCTTCTCCGACGCCGCTCCGACTGCCTCCATATCTACATCGGAAGCTGTCGGGACTACAGTTTCAACACTCACAGTGTCCGACACAGACGGCGGCACGCTCAGCACAGTGATGACGTCATCATCCTCTTACTTTTCGTTTGACACGTCTTCACGTGAGTGATATTATAAAGTTATAGACTTTTGATGAGTCCGATACGTGCAATTACAGGCAAAACATTTTTGTGCTTGGTTGATGTTGGGTTTTTTTTCGAATGAATCAATCCTGGGTATTGTTTTCATCGAAAGTCTCTACAAATTTTACTTTGGTATGCTATTTTCCAATAGTGATATGATTTAAATCTGGATTCTTTCTTACTTAATTCATAAAAAAGTAAGCTTTACAGGGAACAAATGTTTTCCAGCCTCTATCGTATGCAATTTGGGGAAGGGGAGGGGGACCAAACAGCATTCAGATTATCTACTAAACAGTATCAATATTTTGCAAAAAATGTCTTTCGGTAAACATTGCATATTACGAAATTCCAATCCTTTGGAATAATTGGCTTTGGGAATAACCACAATTTCTTATGAACTGCTTTTAAAAACAAATTATGAAGTGCACGGTGTGTCTTTTATTATAATGAAAGAAAAGAGCACATCCTTGATATACAACTCAAATTTGTCATGCCAGTTAATGTAATGTTTACCAATGTGTTTATTGATGTTTTCGGCTATGACAAGGTCGCCGACTATAGGAATTCTAATACTTAAAACGGCGATAGGTTTTTGATGAGGATTCATGTGAAAATTTCATGACCAATCAAAGTTTGTGAAAAATTTTACATTATAATTGCAAATAGAGACGTAAGTCATTCTCATAAAAAAATCATACGTTTCGTGAAATATTACTGCATCTTATTTGATGATCACTAAACTTCATGATAAAAATGGCTTCACACAAAGACAGACTCGAGATTACAGTAATGTCCTAGTTATCGTGGTGGTTAATATAAAGACTTTGACGACGCCTTATATTAACTGAAGGTTTTATTATAGTTGAGGTGAAGGTTTTAGCATCGCCCATAACCGCTGCCACGTACAACCTGAATTTCGAGGTGACTGATGATTGTTCCAACACTGCAACAGCCACGCTAACTGTGACCGTCACAGATCCGTGTGCTGGCTCCGCCACACCGACCTTCTCCGACGCCGCTCCGACTGCCTCCATATCTACATCGGAAGCTGTCGGAACTACAGTATCCACACTCACTGTGTCCGACACAGACGGCGGCACGCTCAGCACAGTGATGACGTCATCCTCCTCTTACTTTTCGTTTGACACGTCTTCACGTGAGTGATTGTATACAATTGTAGACTTTTGATTAGTCGGATACCTGGACTTTCGGACAAAAAGCCGTGCTTGGTTGATGTTGGTTTTTCTTCGAATGAATTAAACCTGGGCATTGTTTTCATCGAAAGTCTCTACAAATTTCACTTTGGCATGATATTTTCCAATAGTGATATGATCTAAATCTGGATTATTTCTTACTTAATTCATAAAAAAGTAATTTTACAGAAAACAAACCTCTGTTTTGTCAGCCTCTTTCGTATGTAAATTGAGGAGGGGAGGGGGGACACAAGAGCATTCAGATTCTCTACTAAACAATATCAATGTTTTGCAGGAAACGTTTTTCGGCAAACATTGCATATTACGCAATTCCAATCATTTGGAATAATTGGCTTTGGGAATAGACACACTTTCTTATGAACTGTTTTTAAAAAACCAATGTCAAGGTCGCTGACTATAGGGATTCTGACACTAAAAATTGCAATAGATTTTTATGAGGATTCATGTGAAAATATCATGACCAACCAAAGTTTGTAAAAAAAAATCCTACATTAAATGGATTCACACAAAGACAGACTCGAGAATACAGTAATGTCAAAGTTACTGTGGTGGTTAATGTAAAAGTCTTTGATCACACTTTTTAGTTACCGAATGTTTTATTTCAGTTGAGGTGAAGGTTTTAGCATCGCCCATAACCGCTGCTACGTACAACCTGAATTTCGAGGTGACCGATGATTGTTCCAACACGGCAACAGCCACGCTAACAGTGACCGTCACAGATCCGTGTGCTGGCTCTGCCACACCGACCTTCTCCGACGCCGCTCCGACTGCCTCCATATCTACATCGGAAGCTGTCGGAACTACAGTATCCACACTCACTGTGTCCGACACAGACGGCGGCACGCTCAGCACAGTGATGACGTCATCCTCCTCTTACTTTTCGTTTGACACGTCTTCACGTGAGTGGTCGTATACAATTATAGACTTTTGATGAGTTGGATACCTGGACTTTCGAACAAAAGACTGTGCATAGTAGATGTTGTTGTTTTTTTTCGAATGAATTAAACCTGTGTATTGTTTTCATCGAAAGTCTCTACAAATTTCACTTTGTTATGATATTTTCCAATAATGATATGATTGAAATCTGGATTCTTTCTTACATCAAACAAAAATCTGTTTTGTCAGCCTCGAAATTCGGGAGGGAGAGGGGGGACGCAACACCATTCAGATTCTCTACTAAACAGTATCAATATTTTGCAAGAAAAGTTTTTCGGTAAACATTGCATATTACGAAATTCCAATCATTTGGAATAATTGGCGTTGGGAATAGACACAATTTCTTATGAACTGCTTTTAAAAACCAATGCTGATGTGCAGGGTGTGCCTTTTATTATTATGAAAAAAAAGAGTACATCCTTGGTATACAACTCAAAATTATCATGCCAGTTAATGTGATATTAACCAATGTGTTTGTTGACTCTTTCGGCTATGTCAAGGTCGCCGACTATAGGAATTCTGACACTTAAAATGGCGATAGTTTTTTATGAGGATTCATGTGAAAATATCATGACCAACCAAAGTTTGTGAAAAATCCTACATTATAATTAATATTGCTAATAGAGACGTAAGTCGTTCTCATATAATATCATACGTTTCTTAATACATCACTGCATTTCCTATTTGATTATCACTAAAATGCATGATAGAAATGGCATCACACAAAGACTCGAGAATACAATAATGTCAAAGTTACCGTGGTGGTTAATGTAAAAGTCTTTGATAACACTTTTTAGTTACTGAAGGTTTTATTTCAGTTGAGGTGAAGGTTTTAGCATCGCCAATAACCGCTGCCACGTACAACCTGAATTTCGAGGTGACCGATGATTGTTCCAACACGGCAACAGCCACGCTAACAGTGACCGTCACAGATCCGTGTGCTGGCTCTGCCACACCGACCTTCTCCGACGCCACTCCGACTGCCTCCATAACTACGTCGGCAGCCGTCGGAACCACTGTATTCACACTCACAGTGTCCGACACAGACGGCGGCACGCTCAGCACAGTGATGACGTCATCATCCTCTTACTTTTCGTTTGACACGTCTTCACGTGAGTGATAGTAAATAGTTAGAGACTTTTGATGAGTTGGATACGTGAAATAACTGTGCTATGTTGATGACTTTTTCGAATCAATTCAACTCATTTATTGCTTTGATGGAAAGACTCTGAAAGTTTTACTTTGACATAATATTTTTTCCAATAGTGAAATGCATGAAATGATTCAAAACCGGATTCTTTCTGAAATATTTGTTAATGAGAAAGTACGCGACGCAGAAAAAATATCTGTTCTGACAAATACCATCGTATGAACATTAGTGAGGGGGGACGCTATCATAAGCAGTTTCCCTCCTGAATTTTTGAATAATGTTTCTTTCGGTAAACATTGCAGATTATGACATTTCAGTCGTTTTGAAGAATTACTCGCGGGTATAGACACAACCACATTTGAATTGAATTGCTTTTGAAAACCAATGATAATATACAAGTTTTGTTTTCTATCATTATGAAAGCATAGCAACCCCTATATATGAACTCTTAGTTGTCATGGCAGTTAGTGTAACCTCGGCCGGTTTGTTTGTTGACTCTTTCTGCTGTATCAGGTCAGCTGGCTGGCTAGCTGTTTATCTATGAAAATGTAAGCGAAAATATAAATTTGAAGCAAATGTTAAAGAATATTTACTTACTGGTTAAAATATATTCTACATTCTAGTGGAAATAATGGTGTCTTCCACCGTTCCGGCGGGAAGTTACAGCTTGACTTTTCAGACAACTGATGACTGCTCAAATACGGCAGCTGCTACATTATCGGTCACGGTGCTTAGTCTGAGTGCTGTTACGCCAACATTCAGTGGTTCCCCTACAATATCCACCCTGCCGGACACCACATCTGTAGGGACAACTGTAGTACGCCTCACAGTGACGGACCCCGACGGCGGCACGATGACTACAACTATGACATCTTCATCTTCGTACTTCGAATTAGATCCAGTGACACGTAAGTAAGGAAGTAAGATAGACAAGAAATGATTGAAATATTTCTAAAATGCCCTTTAAAAGAGAAACAACATCAAATGTTTCTTAAGAGAAAATAACTCAATAGCTCATTGATGTCTCCTTGATAAGGTAATGTGGTGTTCACAAAGAAGGAATTTGGATTGTATAAGGATTTGAAAATTAGAACTTGTGAATCAGCATTGTTATGGTAGAAGGACGGATATCATATTTTCTAGTGAGTTATTGGAAACTCTTTTACATGATGTGCAGAAACCTTCATTTTTGGGAAAGATTCAACGTTCCAAATAGAAGTAATTATATTTAGAGAAAATCCTTCCACATCATTTTACAATAACATACATGGCTCATGTAACAAGGCTGTGGTTCTTATCGATAATAAAGCAGTTTTTTTTTATCTAGTTTTTATCACTTGTTAAATTATAACCAAAACAAATATGTGAAATTGTGGCTACATCAAATATTTCCGTGTTTTTATGTATGGCTGGATTTAGGCGCATGCGCTGGTTTTTAGAGAGAGAGAAAAAGGAACGAGAAATGAAAAGCATGCGAAATATTCACAGTCCCCTAAAGGTAACCGCTTATAAGGCCTTAAGTTACATACAAATCAATAGAGACTAAAAACAATACAGTTTCTTCAGGATGCAAATAATGATGCATCCACTTTAGATAAAAACGATAGAATCAGAATCACATACGTTCCGAATGTAGTTACATCAGGTATGCTTATTTTTCTTTCTGTTTTTTTTCTTCTTTTTTTTTCTGATCGAGAAATATTGTCTTAACACCGGCAATGATGTATGATTTTTTTCATTCTTTATTTTAGTTGATGTAAAAGTTCTCTCAAATCCGACATCCGGAATTTACGTTCTAGAGTTTCAAGTTGTGGATAACGACGGGTACAGTGGCACTTCTCAACTTAACATAACTATTGAAAATGCGGTATGTATATCATGTAAAACAATTGGAAATTAAATTGATTATTTGAAGACAAATATAACTGCAGCACTCATATATTACACCAGAAAAAGATAAATATATCAAGATAAAGAAGTATTCTCGATGATGAAGGAAACTTTCAAACCGTTCTGATAATATTTGTTTCATCTTATGGACATTTTAGCTTTGTACATATCTATTGCATTCACCTCAAAGACATTATGAAAGCATGCACAACCGTACTCTTCAGTTCTTTTCCCATAAATGGAATTCCCGAGTTTAATATTAACAACAGTTGACAGAGGTTAGATATTTAAATATTCCGTGGAGCTTATATTTATTTTTTCTTATAACCTCTGTGTGACGAGTGTACCAAAATCATTTGACTAAACAAAAATTTGCTAATACATTTGCATCTATATTTACATCTATGTAATTGATACGTCAATATATGATTCACCCATTAATGCGCTTTTGACCTGGTTCTAGACCCACAAGGATCAGCCGTCCACACTCCTTAAAAGTGTACTGTGTAGTGCAAATATTCACATTTTATCGGACAGCTCTTTAAGGACGGATCTGATCGCATACATTGCATTATATGAACATTGTTTACAATGACAAGAATTTACAGTTAGAAAATAGTTAAATCTATATAAATATGTTCCTGTTGTGAATATGTTTTCAGAAACCATTTACTACAAGCCTGCCTACCTACGGGTATGTGACCGAAACGACGTCAACTGAGAATCTTCTTCACACGATTGTGACAAGTGATGCATCACCATCTGATACTGTCACGTGTTTACTAGGGGCGTCTGACCCTTCTTCTACAGACTTCACCGTCAAAGTCATATCAGGATCATGTAAGTGTTTGCACGCGCGCGTCTAATCATTACATCATCATGATAATATAAGCTTTTTAAAGAGAACGTCAAAGTCAAAATCAGGATCATGTACATGTAGCTGTTAACAAGTGAAAATCAACGCCTTAAAATATCAGGATATAACGTATGTGTTTTTAAAATGGCGTCAACACACATCATCAGGAATATGTAAGCGTTTGTTCATTAGCGTTAAAGTCAAACATCATCAGGATCAAGTACGTTATCCTAGTGGAGCCTCAATACCTTAAACTATCAGGGTCATGTTTACGGCTCTCTGAACGTCAAAGTCTCCTAGTATATAATAAGTTTAGTGTTCACTTTGAGCAACAATGTCTTACAACATCAGAAGCCGGTGACACAACACTATTTTTGTATATATGGTGACAGTTTATTGTTAGGTTTACATTTGTAGACAGTTAATAAGTACTCAATGGTTGTATATCTGCTACCTCCACTCCTTCCACTCTCGCCGTCTGCTTATTGTCCTCTTTCCTCTAACCCTACGTGTTCTCCCTTCCCCGTCCATGAGAGCTGTCTCTCTATCCTTCAAAGTTCTCCCATTGTTCTTCCTAAATTTTGCAAAATCCTGTATACTTAAGTTATCAAACTTTCATTCCGTCACCCCATTTAATACATAATCATCTCCACCCCTGATCTGACTACATTGTAGGCATTGCTTCTAATTATGTTTACTGTTACATCTGCTTGATCTGAAGTGAGTACCCGCCCTTCCCTATCTGTAATATGTAATCTAGCACCAGCAGTCCCTCTCTTACATTTTCACTCCACTGAACCCGACTTCCCCTCTACTATCAAACTCTACACACAGCACTGCCAATCAACGGTTGTTTATCCGAGTTGGATTTGGACCGCTCCCCCGATACTTACTGTTTTAGTCCTGTTTAAATTTGTATTAAATATGCTATTATTTCCCTTGAACTAATTATCAACCCATTTTGTTACAAGCCTGTCAATGTTATAAGAACAGTTTGTTACCTATACGAAACAACATTATATTCCTTTCTTGGTTATATTAAAAGCATATTGTAATAATATCCATAGGTATAAATCAATATATTTTAGTGTGAGTAGATACAATGTAGGTATAGTTTAAATAACCATATTTCACTTTGATATAGATGCAAAAGATACGGACCTGTATGTAGTGTTT
Source organism: Pecten maximus (assembly GCF_902652985.1). Lineage (NCBI taxonomy): Eukaryota > Metazoa > Mollusca > Bivalvia > Pectinida > Pectinidae > Pecten > Pecten maximus. The sequence goes on along the minus strand of NC_047032.1, from coordinate 17,275,581 downwards.
ATTCTGCTATGTAATCATTTCATTTAATTTTAACAAAACTACATTATATTCATTGAAATAATTTTATGTCCTTATGTTCAGGTTTCAACAGGATAAATGCTTTCGAATTCAAGCTAGCACTATGGAATTTCCTAATGATATTGTTTATTTTGAATTTAGTTTAATTGGTTTTTATCATTTTGTATTGAGCGTACGGTATATATTCTCTGGTGGGCCATTCGTTCAACTATGTTACCACTAAGCGATATGTCCTTACAATCAACTGTACGGATAGTAAGGATGACGTCATCGGAACATTTTACGTATTCGTACTTCCGAACACTCCTCCGACGTTTACTAATCTACCAGGTAAGTATTGCACATGATTACATGTTCCACTCAGAGAACGTTCCAAGATATCACGAATGAGCATATGTATAATACCATGTTTTGTTGTAAAATTGCCTTGTAATTTTTTTTCACGCTTCAACCATCTTTCAAGGTTTTTTAATATCATGTGTTTAATTGTGACCAAATGACGCGGTGTTAAAAAAAAGACCTACAGGAACTTTCAGTCTTATTCTTTCAATCTGAATGACATCATTAACATTTGGTATTTAAGACGGTCTCTGTTACTTAGAAAATAAAAGTTTTATTTCACTTTTATTTTTGTAATCTGTGTATATGAATGTTTTGGTTTGCTTATTGGTTTACAATTATAGATTCAATTTCGATTGCCACGTCAAGCAGTTCCGGCACAAATGTTTTCCAAGTGACTGGATCTGATACAGAGGGCGACAGCTTGACGTATTCCATGTCATACAGTTCTTGTCCATTTCAAATCACAAGCGGTATGAATACATTTCTAAATATAAACCGGATAAATTAATACATAAATAAAAACATGCATAAAAACTAGATTTATTAAATCCTCCACAGATCATTGGGCTTCGATAGGGATATCTCAATAACTCAATAACAACGAGAGTTGAGCTTCCTCAACGAGGTAAATAGATTATCATCTAACCCTGTTTGTCATTTTATCTATCTAATTATGACATTCCACTTAAGCAAACGAATATCCATGTGACTTGATTTAATCGAATATTCATGTGACTTGATTTAATTGTCGACGTTACGTCATGCAACAAGTGACGTCATGTAACTGTTGTGAAAGAAGAATCCCCCATCTCATACGGTGTGTTAGGGAAATCTTGCATCGGTAAAATGTACGTGAAATTGCCCCGGGTAAAAGAAGCATCCATGGATGTTACATAGTTGGTAATACGAAAGATACACGAACCTACCAACCTGCAACAAAATTATTGAAAAAGAACAGGTCACATGGTTTTAGCCAAAACATACGATACACGGTCTACTTCTACCAGATAGGTTGTAATATATCTAATTAATCAAGATATTACGTTTCACTTTCATATAACGCTGGGGAAAATAACAAGCAGACCCCTTTTCTGGTGGGTGAACCAGGTTTAAATAGCACATCTCACTTAGAAATTACTTGATTTCAGATGGCAGTTTTCGGATTATCGCATAAATGTTGTCAACAAAATGTTGCGGCCACAGAACAGCATATGCAAAAATATATATTGTTTTAGAAAATCATTCAAATTTCATTTTAAGGATGTATGAAAGCCTGAGGCCAAAATTTTCGAAAATTTAACTTTTGTTCTACCATAGTTATTTTGAAAGATGAGTCAATGCCGGATTCAATTCTGGAAAGAAACTAGTACGTCGCTGTGCTTGTTTTTGCACTAGAGCTTTTTTGAAAATGACATGTGATGCAGCACCATTTTCAAAACTGTATCCCATGAAAAATACATGTTTAACTGCAATGTCATTAATATATATATGTAAAAGAAAAAACAGAGTTTGATTTAGTCTCATTATTTTTTTTATCGATTTCAAGAATATAAGCAAGAATGTTCAGCAATTGTAAAAAAAAAAAAAAAAAATTATATTCTCTCAGTTAAACCTTATTCAGAATGGATATTTCTTTTTCAAAACTTGAACATGGAGATTAAAATATAATATATATAAATATATATATATAGATAATTTAACTTTTTCTTAAACTTTGTCGCATGATATAACTTACCCTAAGTTATGTAAATTTAAAAAGGAAATGATAGGTTGTTAATGAAAATTTTGAGATATTGCAATAATGGTTACACCCCAAAATTTTAATAGTTTATTTTTTCTCTATTGCTGCATATCATATATTGATACACTTTCTACGAAACACAAAACAATGTCTTATTATTACCTATTTAGTGTCCTTTTATTGATTTCAAAATAAAAAAATAGTATTTCCCAAGAACAAACAATTATATAAAGTTTATTCTAAACAAATTATTATTGGAGAGTTATCTTCCCTGTCCTTTTTATTTTTACAGTATTTCCAGTCTGTATAGTTTTAATTATGCTAAAATCAACGTGGCAGTGAATTGGGTTGGGTAAAGCAGAATATATCATGATTTCAATCTTCCTGGATTTTTTCTTAATAGTATTTTTTCAGTTTTTTATTTAATTGATTTTTTTGGGGGGTGGGGGGGGGGGGGTGGATGGGGTATGGGCGTTACATGTCAGACTACTCAACTTTTCCTCCCACAGTGGGACCTTGCAAGCATTTTTAGTTGTTTGGCCCTATTTTGTTAGAAGAAATTTCATTATTCATTACTAATTATTTCCTACACTCCTTGATGAAATGTTCACAAAAAATAATCCTAATGCTTTTATGACCCAATGCTTTTTGATTTTTGTTCATATGAAATGATTCAACCTTAGAACAAAATTAAATAACATTCTAGATTCTAGTAACTATGTTTTCTCAAAAAAGTTGACAAACAAAATAGTACATGGAAAATTAAAAAAAACATCGATTTTGTTAATCATTTTATTGCGCAAATGGCATAAATTATTTTATAACAAATAATGTAGACAAAAGAATTAGTCGTTAAACTTAATTATCCTGGACATTGTAGTTCCGGTTTGTGTTGTATTAATACGCTGATAAGTGTAGCGCATGACGGATGGCATTCAAACGTAAATCAATGTCAGAGCTCTCAAACAGACTATATAGTGACAATGCCAGACAAATGTAAATATAAGGAAATGAAATGTTTCAGTTATGTTGCATTTAAATAGTACACATGTATTTTTAAACAACCAAACAAAATATTGCTGACAAATTACATGTGCTACAATCAGTATATGACAATTTGTTTGTCATTGGTAAATATAGATCTAAGACATTGATCATAAGAAATGTACATGTATAAGAAAGCACAAATTTCATAACAATATATATGTCGGTGAAATGTAAACTGGCAAAACAAGTTTCAATTATATAGATTTAACATTAATTCATATACATGAATAGATTTAACATTGACATGAATCAGTAATGTATACAGTGAGTAAACAGTATACTGTATATAGCAGCTGGATATATGGGACAAGGGTGTGTGTGTGTTTTTTTTTGTTTTTTTTTTTTACTAATGCATATATGAATTAGAATTGTAAATTCAGTAGACAACTGTTGAATACGTCTAAGGTTATTACCTTAATGATCGGTGACAGTCCTAATAAGGTCTCCATTAGAGATCAGCATATGTCGCTGTGATGAGATTTGAAGAGACAATGAAGCATGATCAGCTAATTATATAAATCAACAAGTCAGTTCAGCAATTCACTTGCTCTGCATCGGCAGGTTAAAAGTGATCAGACCGTACACCTCTGTTCATAATTTTCGGTCTGCGTGGATGCTTCTGACTCTTGAAACCATCAGTCGTATTTTGGGAGTTTTACCCATGTTTATACAAATAATGGCAGTAAAAAGCTTACAAAAGTATCGATGTTCGCACAACACTGCAGGTCCATGTTTACTTTTGACAACCGTACCGATTTGCTGCATGTCGTAAAATGATAAAAAAAATTATAAACAACAGCATTTTTCATTCTTTATCTTAGCTGAGATAAACGTTTTGATGATAATGATTGTTATGCTACTTATTTTTATTACGACCTCATATTTTGTCTAACGGCAAATATTGACTTTCCTACATCCTTAGATCACGAAATTATAGAGAACAGTGACATACTTTTAAATTGTGACGGGAAGAAATTGATTGTAAAAACAAATAGAAGGACCAAAACAAACTTGGTTACTGTGTGGAACAATATGACTTTAAAGTTTGGTGTATGCCAAACATGATAATTCCAAAACTTGTTTTGAAAACATGAGAGCCCAACACACGTATTGAACTAAATGACTGACACGTATGTATATTACAATAAGTCAAATCGATATGACGTGCGAAATTGGTACTGTAGCATTAAAGTGTTCAGTTAAACTACAATATGACAAACATCTAACACTTGAATGACATTAATAGGATTTCGAACAGGACATTTACTGTAAAAATGTTAATAACTACAAGGTACGTGACTCGTTTTGACAGGGGGCGTTGTCAGCACCAATCAACTTATTACCGGTGACCCAGTGGGGTATGATATACATGTTGATGTGACTGATGCTACTACAAGCGTTGGACCCAGAGTTCTAACTGTAAAGATATCTGGTAAGTAAACTTTTTCAAATTGAAGAATTGTCGTTTTTTATTTATTACATTCTGGAGATACATATCAAAATAGTTCCGTTTTGTTTTCACCATAAACTTTATTTTCCAAAGTTTCATTAGGGTTATGATCAAAATACAACCTCGTTTTGGACATGTGCTCTCATTTGTAGGCATAAACTCGGATCCCGTAATAAAGAATCTTCCTTTTCCGGCTAATATATCTATCTTAGAGAACGAACCTGTGGGAACTACGGTGTTCAACGTAGCTGCGGTAGATGTTGACACATCTCAGACGTTGACTTATTCATTAACAGTTACACCCAGCTCTGGACAAACTGTGTTTAATGTGGATTCAAGTAAGTGAATAGCATGAAGAAGTTATAAATCTTGATAATTGCCAGGCCGGATTTCAGGACTGGCTCTGGAAGTATTATGTATCGCCTGACTGAATGACAAAATGTCCATGATCACGAAAAATAAGATACAACGTTTATTCATCTGCCTTTAGTAAGTAAAGATGCAGATTCTTTAATGAAAAGCTAAGGCTTTTCAAAAAAATATAACTTATTGGTCTTATTTGCAAATGTTTGTGTCGATAAACTATTTATGCATTTTTGTGAGAAGCAGTGTATACGCTGTCGGGGATGAAGCATCATCAAATCTCCATCCGTTAAGTTTCCAATTCCAGATATAACGTTTTGCTTTTTTTTTAGGTGGATTAATTACTACATCACTTTCGCTAGATTACGAATCTATGACAGACACGTATTTCAACATCACGGTGACAGTGTCTGACGGCCAGGTATCGGACTCTCAGTCATTTTACGTCATTATACAGAACGTGAACGAGACTCCCGCTTTCTCCACCACTACATATTACCTCTCCGCTAATGAAGAACAAGTGGTATGTTGAAATTTGGTCCTGTGACAGTCCTTACCAAATTTACTTAAATGTTAACAATGATTTTTTTATACTTTTGTTTCTTTTCTTTTCTTTTTAACTATACGCGAGTTTTGTCAGATAACATAGTAACAAACTAAGCACCCTTGTATCTTCTATTTAAAAAAAAAAAAAAAAATTTCATTATAATTATCATAAGTAAGTGTCTTTTTTTGTGTTATCAGTCTTTCTTTTAATTATGCACTTGTTTGATCAGATATGATAGTAACAAATTGAGCATATGTATACTTCTTTGTATTAATGTTTTTTTTATTATTATTCGGTTGTTATTGGGGGTTTTTTTAATTTTATTTTCAACTATGCGTGAGTTTGGGAGCATATCATAGTTACAAACAACACGCATGTTAACTTTTTTTTCATTTCTTTTACATTTTTATTTTTTTGTCAACTATACGCGATTTTGCTCAGATAACATAGTAGTACCGCACTTGTCATGCACCTCGGCGATTCGGAACAAGTACTTCCTCAATGGAAAAACACCAAATATATATTTGCTGGAAATTTGATGTTTAGAAATTATACAGTATCCATTTTTTACAAAATCATAATGCATTATTGGGTAAAGGAAGTTTCTGCATTTCCTCATCTATGTTTTCAAGATTTAAGTTGTTTTTAGTTGTACTTCTTCTGAATTTCATTGTTTCCCCTTTATTCATTGACTATTACTTACTGTAAGAGAGAAAAATTGTATTATATAATTATATATTCAATATTCGCAATTCACGTATCAATAAGAATAGGTTATACCAACATTACACAGGATAGCATCTTTCAAAACAAATGTAAGGTTAGATGCTGTAAAACAAGCTGTTGTGATCTTCTAGGAATCGTCTGTAATGCTATGGGCCTAAAGTGATGGTTCATTAAACGCGATTAAAAAAAAAGTCGAAGGAAATGTTAAAATCGTGATGCGGAATTGCAAAAGATACATTATTCAATAATTTCACAATTGTTATTATTGAAATTCGTGATTAAATGCAGCACTCGTATTAGGTAAAATCCTTTGATATACACCAAGTATTTTTATAGTATTAAGAAGTTGTTTCCCCATATTTTACAGAGAGGAACAAGCCTTGGAACCCCCTCATATGGTGTGACAGACCCGGAATCCGACTCCGTGTTTTACAGTATCGACTGCTATCAATTCATGATAAACGCTACCACGGGGGAGATAACCTTTTACGCTACCTACGACCTTGACCTATCCAGCTCCTCGTCTCCGATCAGCTGTATTGTGAGTGCCGATGATGGCGAGTTAACAGGGACAGCTTCATTGACCGTTACTATAAATGATATCAACGACAACTACCCAGTCCTCGATAAAGACATCTACACATTTATGTCAAGCGTGACCGCAAGATCTGGCGATGCCATTGGAACATTGACAGCTACTGATGCAGATTATTCCGCGTTATATGGTATGAAAGATGATTTTATATTGATATGTAGATATTTATATAGGCATTGATATCCTTTTCGATCCAGACAAACAAGATAAAAAATGGTATATTTTGCTTTGCGATTGTTGTGAAATAAATACAATTGATTAATAAAACTACATACATTTGTATATCAATTTAAAAAACAAGGATATTTTTTGTAGGCACAGTTTCTTACTCTATTAACCAAACGTTACTGAGTTCAACCTATTTTGGAATATCTGGGACTGGCTCGCTATTTGCTGTGGCTGACCTTGAGACACTCGGGGCTGGAACAGTCCACGATATCACGGTCACTGCTGCAGATACAGGTGGAAACTCTGGTAGGCAATTTGATTCAAATGTTGATTTATTTCAAATCGTTTTCGACCGTGTAGTAACCCCGTTGAATATTGATTTGATAGTAAAAATCGGTTTTGACCTGAAGATATGTCCGTTAAATAGAAATTTAATACTACAAATCATTTTTGACCTATGACGTGCCCGTTAAATAGAAATTAATACTACAAATGTTTTCGACCTTTTAACATGCCCGTTAAATAATAATTCCATAGAACAAATCGTTTCGACGTAATAACATGGCCGTTAAAAAAAAATTAATAGTACAAATCGTTTACGACCTTATGATATGGCCGTTAAATATCAATTCAATTTCAAGAATGGATCATAAAATAACACGTATAGAAGGATTATATCATTATTCAGGGGGCCGCGGTGGCCGAGTGGTTAAGGTGTCCCGACACTTTAACACTAGCCCTCCACCTCTGGGTTGCGAGTTCGAAACCTACGTGGGGCACTTGCCAGGTACTGACCGTAGGCCGGTGGTTTTTCTCCGGGTACTCCCGCTTTCCTCCACCTCCAAAACCTGGCACGTCCTTAAATGACCCTGGCTGTTAATAGGGCGTTAAACAAAAAACAAACAAACAATCATTATTCTAAGGAAGATAAAAAAAGATAGGACTATCTAAATATTGGGTTATAAAATTATGTGAAGTCAATGTGTATAATATTATAAACTATATCATTATTCCATGAAATGTAGAATGCAGTTAACGAAATCCTTGTGGTTCAACTGTAGTATCCATGCCTGCAATATCAGGAAGTCACAAATGAATTTCTAGAATTTAAATAAATGCATGTGTACATATGATATTTTAATATAGAAATTGTCATTTTGTCATTTTTCTTATGTTTATATTGTCTTCCGTGCACTTCCTTTGTCTTTCTGTCTTTCTGCTTCTCTCCCGAGGTCTAATATTGGTGATATGTTTTTGTTGAGGAAAGGGCTTCATTAAGTTGACATAACTTGTGCCCTATCCTCTTTCGTGAGTTGGTGAAAGCATAATTAAGTATGTTTAAGAAAGTATTAAAACAACCTTCTACCACAATACCCTGTGTTATTCAACTCTCAGACCATCAGTTAATCATTACAGCTGTTGATTAACAATCTGTTTATACCACACGTGGTATAAACTCTGTACGCATTTTGATTGGCTACTCGGTGAACTTTGACCCAAGCTGCAATTGTTATTGACGTCATCAATAATCTAATGACGTCACATCACTGGGTCCCGGACGTCACCGGTACACTTTATTTGCATACGCGAAATTATACTTGGCCACGTTTCCCTTTGATTCAAGCCGATATTATTGTGGTAGAAACAGGTCACACGACTCGAAATTGTTGGATATGGAATTTATTTCACACTCGTAAGTTATTTTTTAAAAGTTGCAAAAAACACTCGCTAAAGCTCGTGTCTTTTGTAACTTTTAAAAAATAACTTACTCGTGTGAAATAAATTCCATATCCAACAACCACTCGTTGTGTAACCTCTATTTTCAATATATAATCTAAGATTAATGTCGTTTCAGATACGTCACTGGTAACGATTATCATCCCTGGTATCACGTCAACAAATGACGTCACGACAGACTCAGATGACAGATATCTTACCTTTATCGAGGATACACGAAATGTTGCATGGCTGACGTCATTTTGTTTTACCACCTTTTGTTCAATATGTCTGATCGGCTATCTTGTCTACAAACATAATAGCATAAAGTTTTTCTTAAACGCTATTAAGGAAACTTTTCAGAAAGATAGGTGAGTATTGTGTGCCAATTGGTTCTTTAAATCACATTGTAAACATATTTCGTCATCACGAGATAAACTCAACAAAAATATCCCTGCATAAAAGTATGTTATCTATAGAAAAAAGTAGACTAAATAGAATATATAAGCAAACTTATATTTTATATATTTTTCTTACTATAGACCCGTGTACGTTCGCAGTTCCGATTTAAGCGTAGCGTTTCCGTAGCACTTCCGTACCACTTCCGTAGCATTACCGTAGCACTTCCGTACCATTTCCGTAGCACTTCCGTAGCACTACCGTATCATTTCCGTAGCACTTCCGTAGCATTACTGTCGCACTTCCGTAGCCCTTCCGTGCCGTTTGCGTCCACTCACCATAGTATTACAGTAGCACTTGCCTTTACCAATTTTCACTCGCAGACCTTCTCATAACCGTTCGGTAGAATATTTTGCGGAGTGTATGTTTTAGCGAAACGAAATTTAGTTAAAAATACTTACCAAACGTCAAAAAAGAAATGTAGCGACAGCAAATAATTTCATAAGGAGGTGAAAAAATTAATAGATACAGTTTAAGACAGTTACGTGTAATATCAACAGGTCAGGTTACATGTATAGGGTACAAATGGTCCGGAACAGTATCATACAGGTAAACAAGGGAAGTTAGACTTAATTGTCAGCAATGATACAAACAACACAGCATGTTGTAGACTTCCGGTTCCGGTCTGAGGCCTGCAGCCATGCCCTCCCGTGGGTAGGCAAAAATATATGGAAATTCACCCTTAAATTAATAAATTTGAAATGAAGATGTGTTAAACAGCTACTGAAGGAGATAAAGATAATATCTACAAATGCAGTACGTTTGACAGTAATTACTTATCTTCAGAAAATACCGAATTTCGAATCGTCTGGCAGACGATTCAAAATCCAATATGGCGGCCATGTAACATCGGGTACTATTCGCCAGCAAGGTTAGTAGGACTAATTTGTAGAATTTTCTGTGTGAATTGTATAATGCACGGTAATGCCAAGAGGTGCAAATAGAGGTGGAAACGTGGTTCACGTGACAGTAACATTTCAAAGTATTTTCTTCGTGAAGAAACGGACCCAAAATAAGCTATAGCGGGGGGATCTGACGTTACGAAAAACGAGCTGAAAGGACTTATATTGGCGACCACAAACAAATTGAGTGACCACATTGATGTATACTAACAACATTGGACTCCAAAATTCAATGGGTTGAAGAGAGATTCGCTGCACTCGGGGAGAAGTTCGCTGAATCGACAACAAAACAAGATGAAATGGTTGAGACAGTCAAAGTTGTTCATGCAAAGATTGCGGACCTAGACAAAACCGACCCAGTGTACACAAAAGAGTTGGAAAATAAAATACAACCTCTTGAATTCCAGATAAGATACCAAGAAGTGTGTTGTCGTAAATACAGTCTCTTGCTTTATGGACTCAAACACAAAGAAGAAAATGTAGAAAATAGTGTTTTAGTCAGACTTGAAGATGGAATATTCCTTCGCAAAATCTGCCCTTCTCGGAAGCGAACACAGGTTTCCACAGTTTAAAGATTACTCTCGCGAACCCATCGATCGTCCAGATGCTGTCATAGTAAAGTTCTTACAAATGAAAGACAGGAACAAAGTATTGATAGCGGCGCGGAATCTACAAAAGGGTAGTAAGAAATCTGTTCGGACAGATCTGCCGAGTGACCTGAAAAAGAAACGTGCGGAACTTTCATCAGTTGCTTATCATTTGAGGCAGTCTGAAAAACGTCAAACTAGAATACGTTAGTCCATGACAAAAGGAGTGTGGCTGGAGACGAGGAAAAGCAAGGATCAGAATTGGGAAGTGTATTCATAACTGATCAATACCATTTGTTGATGTTGTTTGTTACTTTTGATATTTGAAAAGGGTAGATTTCCCATATACACTATGTGCCAACCCATAACGGTGCCGGAATAATAGATTATAGATTATACATGAACTTAGGTTCTATATATAATGGTTGATAAGGTAGCTATAATGAGTGATATTAGTAAACGTAGAGATGTATTCAACTATCTAAGACAAAACAAAATCGTTATACTGTCTTCAGGACATCTATTTTATTGAGACTGATGAAAAAATAGTAAGAGCTCAATGGGGTTTTGAATGATTTTTTCAGTCATGGCAGTCGAGATTCGCGAGGTGTTTATATGTTAGTGAATAATAACTTTAACCACAAAATAATTTCTTCGTTTACTGATCATGATGGAAACTATTTGATTGTCAATTTAGAAATACAAAATAAATTGAAAATAACTCTTGTTAATATATATGGCCCCAATTGGGATAATCCTAACTTCTATAGATATCTTAAGGAAAGAATATCGGAAATAGAGGAAGATTTCATTATAATATGTGTGTGGAGACTATAATCGAGTTCAAGACTTCAACTTGGATTGTTTTAGCTATGTCTCAGGAAACAATATAAAAGCCAGTGAAGAACTCCAAAATATCATTAATCAATTTAATTTATTAGATCCATGGCGTGTCAAGAATCCTCAGTTAAAACGGTACACGTGGTTTAAGAAAAATCCTATGAAGAAATCCAGACTGGATGTTTTCCTTACATCGGCAGAGCCCTTAAATAACATAGAGAAAACTGATATTAACCCGGGATATGAAACGGACCACTCGGCTATAACTCTTGAACTGACTTTTTCATGTTTTAAGCGAGGTCGCGGTTGTTGGAAATTCAATAATTGTCTATTGAAGGATAGTGTTTATGTAAATAAAGTAAAAGAAACTATTTATATGACGAAATATGATTGTCCAGTTTACAACCTTGATAACATTTCCTCTATTGACCCTCAAACTTTTCAATCTCATATTGATGATTAATTTTTTTTAAATGTTAGGTCTATGACCATACCTTATTGTGCAACGAAAAAACGAAACAATAAGGAAAGATTCAACAAACTAGAAAAACACATTAAATTGATGGAGGAAATCCTTATAGGTGACAAAAACCCAAACAATCATTTGGAGGAAATATTAACAGGTATAAAATCAGTTTCTTACTTAAACCTTACGTTTTATCAGTACAAATACAGTGAATAAATACATATATATATAGATAGATAAATACATACAAACAAAATATTAAAATTCGGACACACAGAAACCACACATCCGTCTTTTGTTGCCGAAAATAATACATTTTACTAAATTTGAAAGATCCTTATATGACCATAATATTTCCGGTTTCTAAAAGTACACATTTTCACATACTGAGGTTTTCTATAGTAGTACGGTTTGATAAAACGTTCTTCCACTTCTCGATAAAACATTCACTCCATCAGACACCATTTCACTGTCGTTTCTACTTGTTCGCTTCGTCTAGGATCCGTTTTTTATAAGAACCAGACAATTTATTCAGAAACAGTCGAATATTTGTGAGCGTCCACCGTAGCACTTCCGTAGCATTGCCGTCGTAATACCGTAGCACTTCCGTAGCATTACCGTATCATTACCGTATCATTACCATAGCACTTCCGTAGCGTTTGCGTTTAAGACGGAACTGCGAACGTACATGGGTCTGTAATCATTCTTAATGAAATATTAAAGATGATAGTCAAACAGTCAAATACTAATGTTTTAGAGCGATACAATCAGCACATGATTGGCGAGTGCATATAATTTAATTGTATGATCAAACCTTTTCGCTAATAAAGTTTGTGATGTTGACGTTAGAACCAAATGATTCCATCACACTAAAACACTAATAGCATTGTTTCTGTCGCAAGCTTGACCTTTTAAGTACATAATACCGTTTTTGTTATAAACAGAAAAGGGCTAAATTACCTCACATCATGTTATTTTCTTTATAAATACAATGTATTAATAATGTTATTGTTGGGATGACTATTTGGTTTTGTTAAGCTAAAACATATTGATTAATAATGTGAAATAACAGGAAGCAAATTTTATGTAAATGTATTGCATTGAATTACGTAGCAAATTTAATATATTTCGTAAATAACATCAGACATGAGAAGATATGGAGCCACCTGCCACCTGTTACCTGCGGTTTTCCCCCACTACTCCAGTTTTCCTCCACACTAAGACCCTTCACGCGCTTCTTGTTTTAATATCAATCAGTTTTAGTACATAAGAGAATCTACACAAAGTGTCTATCAAAGTATCGATATTTGCACTTTGAATGAATACATGTATTACACCTAAATAAGTAAGCCACAAATTTGCGAAATACATTTGTCTTAATTATTACACATTATCTATATATTTTACAGCAGCAAAACACGGAAAGCAAACAAAACGCCAAATAATCGTGAGTGTTATACATATTCTTTTAGTATCTTCTCAACACAATATATTTTGTGAGCATTGAATCAACATTACTGTTAAATATTTGAATTTTAAATAATGGTATATAAAGTATCAATACCCTTTTAGGAGAAGTAAAGTTTAAATTTCTTGAAATCAATTCATATACTACATTGATTATTTTTGCGTAGTTTCAATAATTGTGTGTTTATAGATCGGAACATGATTAACAGACGGTCACCTAATTCCAACGGAAGCGAAATTTCTGAGCGGAGTAAAGCCAACGCCAGAATGGACAGGGAAAAGTTTCGAGATATTCGACATTATATCAACAACCAGACCACTCGTCTGTGATGCTTTGTGTAACTCCTTGTGCGAAGTGTTTAATGTATAGTTTTATTGTATTGTACAACTGGGTTTTTTGTTCTATTTTTTGTATGAACAATCAAATTGTCCGGTGATGTGACGTCATTCGATTATTGATAACGTTATAACAATTACAGTTTTTGTCAAAACTCTCAATTCTTGACCAGTCAGACGACCGGTAGTATTGTGGTAGAAATCAAGGTTATCATTTACTTTTGAGTATCGTATTTCCCTCGAGGTACCCCTCTGGACTATTGACTTTCATTTTATCCTTCAACCAGGACCATAAAGGCCATCAAATTTGTTATACTATCGTCAAACTATTACAGTGTATATGCATCATTGTGATGCATTTCTTTTTTTCTTGTTAAAATAAATACATACTGTTGTACTGTTTTATTACTGTACTGAAGTATATATATCCTGTTGTTATCATAATACTCTGTACTATTAAATAGATCTGCATACAATTATCATGGATACAGTGCGTTTCATTTATATTCAAAACCATATTTCACGGATAATATGTAGATTGAATTAATTTATTTAAATTAATTATCATGACAGCATGACCTCTTTTCCAACAGGGTTTATGAATGAACATGAACCGTTCTCATATTTTGTACATGTACAATAAGAAAAAAATACATTACGTAAATTTGAGGGAGAGACCTTCACAACGTCATAGACTTACGCTTTGGTGACGATAGACCGACTGTGCAAGATATTTGTATGATTGGCATGGCATATGGATAAATGTGCATCGCTTTAAAATCAAGCAATTACAATCATTATCAAATGAAATTGTTTTATGACAGCCTGCTACAAAAAAATAATAAATCACCTACAACGAAGGTACGCACATAAGAGTTCGTTTGGCATACCATATTGGTTAACTACTGATAACCTTGATTATATAAATATTTGCATCGACGGACATTTAAAACTGACGGATTATAGAAAGTGCATATAACATTTTAACATAAAAACATTTAAAGCAACCTAAAGATATATCATACTGACTTTGCATTTATGCTTCTTTTTTATAATCAGTTATCAAATCATTCCGATAGCGACACACAACTATCGCCTGACAGGAAGTTGGGGCGAAGTGACTCTTTTAATGTTAAAAAAAATTATGAACATTTTTACCAATTTAAATGAAATAACTCTCAAAAAGCTACACCTCAAATATTAATTGGTACAATTTTGGGGACATTCATTTGACAAGGCATAAGCATGTAAGATTCTAATATCGCATACAAGTTGCATATATATGTTCTGAAAACCTCTGAGTGAGAAGGGCGACATATAGGGGACATAATTCTAGGATACAAAAACCACCAAAAATGTGAGGTACGTATCACACTTTCACAGTTTCATACAAAGGAAGATAAATTTGATCCAGTGCTCATGTTATATTGGTGCGTAAATAATCGTATGAAGCAGAATATTAAAACAAAAATTTCCGTTTTTTCTGTAAATAAAGTATTGCTTGGGTATTTCTTGAGACAATTCCCCTTAAAATAGCTAAGTTCATATCGAGATGGAGTTAATAAAATTTATAATCAAAAGTTTTTTTTTTTTTAAATGTTAATATATCGCAGGCTATGCAGATACAACTGATGATTCCATTTCCCACTGTCAGTGCGATAAGTTTAAAGCTCCTGGCTTCAGATGTTGATCCCATCGTAAGGATGATACCAACCTACTCTGGGAAGCTCTTAGCTCTGAAATAGGTAAACTTCTAGAAAATTATATGGCACATAGTACCAGGTCTACTTACAACAAGATATATCAGCTATTTAAAAGCAAGTACAATGTGTGCATGTATTAGTGCATTAATCTAAAATCATAAAGCAAGGAGGAGGGGTATCTGATTAAAAAAAAGCTTAATTGTGTCTAAACTCCTCGAGGGAGCGCAAAACGATGGAGAGGGATGTAGACGTTTCGATTTCAGAGACCCTATTACACTTTCCTTGCTACATGTAGGTAGTCTAATAACAGCCCATCCCTGTTGTGAACTTCTCGTTATGAGTCTAATTTATTCACAGCAGCATGTGGTATAGCCATTTTTGGTTTTCCCAAGTCCGATCCATGCCCAGTTGTCTGAGCAAACATGCAGCCATATCTGAACATCAGCTATTTGTTCATTTGAACGGGCAACCTCTCACTGGATGGCAGTTCACAAGAGTATTAAGTGTTCACTTTGTTGTGATATTAAAGGTCATAATCGCTTGCATAACATTGTGACAGTCACTGAAGCTGCTAAGATGGACATGGATGACGACACTACATGGGGTAGATGGAAGTACTTCAGAAGCACATGAAAAAACACCCCGCCACAAAACACTCTCATCATACGCCTTGGAGCGGACAACCTCACCAACGAGAAATCAGTTAACCTTAGCAATAGTAATTAATGCGCCTTTATTTGTCAAAGGATTTAATGATAAAAACAACCATCTGAGATGCTTTCCCAGTGTTAAAAGTTGATAACGCAGAAAAAGGGATGACAGAAGAATATTTTTGATTTAAGGGAGAGAAAGTCATCCGGCACTCTTCAGTTGCAGTTAAAGAAAAAAATCTTGTTAGAAATGACAGCGTACATCTGACAAATACTGACAATGACTTTTTTTATACGAAATTAATTTGTAGCAACGGATACAGATTAAAGCAATGCGGTTGAGGAATGTTCTACTATGTCTATTGTGCGTCAGTGTATATACTCCTCATGTGGTATCCTCGGGGTTTAGAGGTATGTATTCCATATAACTAAAATGCATGTAAGGTCCTAAAAGTAGTAAATTAAAATCCAGTTCTGACCCTACTACAATAAATTCTGAAAAGAAACGGCCCAAACCGTAAATGGGAAAGTAGATGTAAATGACAATGGGTATTGCCAATAAACTCGAGGACGATCTACCCGCAATTAGAATGGAGGTGCTGAACGACATTAAATTACTAAAAAGATCCTTAAGAAATCGAGGCTTCTGATGATGATGAAACAAATATTGAACTAAAACGTTTAAAGACGAAGTCGAAAGAAAAATAATAGGCATGAAAGACATCTTACATCTCAGGCATTTCGAATGAGGCTCATGAAGACAGGCGTGACCACTCACGTCAACTGGACAAAGTAATAAAAAAAAAATAGAATTATCAGAGAACGAAAAAGTCGAAAGGCGACAACATGAACACAAACACAAACACAAAACGCAATGTGAACATATTAATACAGGAAGGTATCCAGTTGGATAGCGCAAACATTAAAAGTATACAACGTAAACAAACCACCAAAAACGGTCCAGGTATTGTCATAGACTCCGTATCATCATATGGCAAGCACAGAGTAATGACGTGAATTCAATAAAGCTGACGTTGATATCGAACCAAGTATTAACTTAAAACCGAACGAAAATTCACGACTGTGATGAACGAAATGTCTGCGTTGGAAGAATAACCACGTACTACTATAACACCAAAGGAGGACACGTGTACTGACGCGACAAAGGTCACATGTAAGCACAATGAACGTGGAAACGATGGTACGTATCGCCGGAGGACATAGTCACAACACCTGTCGCATAATCAATCAGATCGTGAGAACAGGCGACGCCCGTCAAGATTCAATAGCAACATGTACACGCAACAGAAAGGTATGCCCGCGTAAAGGCTACAAATATAGAGACAATCATGGAAATTCTAAACACCACGAAATACAGGGATACCATCACTTGTGGTCTCTCAAAGTTGTTTTCTGGAATGTAGGCGGGTGGTGGTCTACAAAGAAAAGTGACAATAACTATTTCGTTAAGCGGTACTGAAATCATGAAACTGAAATAATCAGAACTTCCAAAACTGTTTTCCAAAATTACAACGGCATACTATTGGTCGGATATAAATGTATCGGCAAGAACAGAAAGTTTTCATAGAAATGCACGGAGGGTTTCAGAGGTGTAGGACTTTTATATAGAAAGGAATTAGATCATAATTACAACATATCCGTAATCAATTATTCAGATGGGGGGATCCTTTGGATAAAAATCTGTAATATATATAACTCTGAAAAAGTGCGTGAGCGTACGCTATATATCCCCCAGAAAACTCGAAACACGCGTCATACGGATCCGGAATTATATCGAACACTTTGCTTAATCAGATACATCCTATATGCCACGCCACTAATTATAAAATACTGACCTACACTGAGTTCGTTGGTTTTGTAAGTATAACTGATCAATTTCCCCGCATAAGCCCAGATGAAAGTGGTAGAAAACATGCAGAAGTGGATGGAAGTTAAATAAAACAGCAATACATCGAACGTCTCAGTGAGCCGTGAGCCGCACAGAGCAAAGGACACATCCTCTGGGGTTTTCTTACTTTGATTTGGACGACTATTTTACCAGACTGATGTCTTCATGTACTGGTGTGGTATCCGTAAATACATGAAAGAACCAGCTGGACGAATCACGAATCTTTTTTTTTTTTTTTTTTTTTGTGACATAATTATGCCGAGCATTGATTACATAGACACTATCTGCGGTAAAACTACCTGGGTGTTCGGATCGAGGAACTAAAGTCTCTATTTGCTGTTTTTGTTAATGTATACGGGTGACTTAGAGAAGCCATTTCACTTAAAAGGATGTTTTATTCATATTACTGTCTTACTTTTCCATATATATGCTTATTACTTTGTTGGTATTGACAATTAATAATCCTTTCCCTGTTTATACATTAATGATTTGTTGGGCCGCGATAGGTCAGTGGGTTAGATCGAAGACCACGTTACCTCGAGTAAAGAGCCGAGCTGTGTGGTTCGACGCTCACTACCCATTCGTTTGGTGTTGCACCGGAAGATGGTAAACGGGCTGGTCTGAGCAATCGTGGTTAAGTCTTAAGTCACTTTACCCTTATTGCTCTGGATGGTATGCAACGGCCTTCTCATATGTTATTCAGTGAGGTAGGCGCCAACTACAACAAAAATCCCTGCCTAAAAACGACACTAGCAGAAACATAGCACGCAAACAAACAAACCGACAAACAGTTATCAATTATTTGAATATAATCAATATCTATTGATTTCGTATGACTCTTAGAATAGACACTATATCATCACTAGTTTTCGTGAACTCAACGGTCACCACGAAAACAAAAATAAAGAGCTCCGAATTATGAAACAACTGAACTGTTAATGTATAACATACAAAAAAAATGACATAATGGCAAACCAAAATGTCATCTACACATTGAGCAATTTTAAGATATCTTATATGTTTATAAGATACATCTTTCTTCATAAAATACAAAATACAATGTATAATATTTTGATTTGGGTATACATGTATTATATCTTTTATAAGATGTCTTTATAAAGATATGTAATTGATTATATATGATACATGAAGAAGATATTAATTTATATCGATATTTCATTTGGCACAGTGACCACTAGTAAGTTATCTATATATTATTTATAATTAGTAATCGTGTTTTCCTTTTAAACTGTTACAAGTGTATGATTGAGAAAACTAATATTCAACCACAGACATTATATTTGTATTTATTGACTTATATCTAACAATTATATCTACATGTAGCATAAGTCAGGTTATGATATACAACAAGTTCTTCCAGCTTAAGTTTATCTCATTTATTAGCAGGAATAAGTTTAAAAGCTGTATTAAACCTACATGACATATGTATCATTATGTATTCATAAATACGTTTGTTCTGCTTAATACTGAGTCGGCATTCTGTGACGAAACACCCCACCTACTGTACACACGTACAATAAATATCTCGATACACTAACTAATCTCTGGGAATACCTGTTGCTATATTTAATGTCGGTAAAACACACCCATACATTCTGTAATAGCTTTGCTATGACATTGTTACACAGTGGGATTGTTATTTTAGAAGCCATGTGCAGAGATTTGTTCGTAGTTACGGTTATCACGATATTTTAAAAGACGTTTCCGAGCGACCGGAGAAGTACCTTACCTGTAGAGATATCTTAGACATGTTAGTAGATATATTTATAGAAAAACAGACAACTTGCTTAAATCAGTTAAAATTATTAAACTTTGCTACCAGTATTTTATTCCACGCCATGAAAATCTTTTATTCGTGTGAATGTTTATAATTAAATTACATTTTTTATAAAACATTAATGTGCATGGTCACCGAATATAATATACATGTAAACAAGGGTATAATATCCCGACAATGGCAAGTACGGTGTATAGTCTTCAGTAAATGTACGTAATACGACAGCAAACCTCACCGGCTTCTAATGCATGCGCACATGCCTATTCTGAAAATAGCATTTAAAGATTGATACGCCCGTTCACCACGGCCGAATATTACCTATCCTGACTGGGGGATTATGTAATCCTAAAGGTCGTTTACTGTATGGACAAACAATAGATCATGTTTCCCCGGGTATATCAGTGTATTGATGGACCGCATTGGATTATTTCGGGCAAACGGTTGTTAGATTGTAATAATTGTCACTATAAATGCAATCTGCTTTTGATTGTTATATTAACATATGTTAAACTTTGTCTTTCTTTAATGAGTACGTCTTTTATTTTCAACCATCTCCCTGCAGTTTATTTTTAAAAATAACATCTTTCGATCAATTTCATTTCTGTGATTGATTATGAGCAAACAGGACGGCCTCCCCTGTGTGGGAAATGCATTCGTGTGATGTAGCTTCAATTGAAAATATCCTTTTGAAAAGACAGGGGACAGAACCTACAATCTTCGTCACAGAGAACGCTCAACTAAAGGCAAAAAATGAGGCTGTGCCAAAAGAGACGTTAGACAAAAGTTGTTTTGAGTATAGTCTCTTTTTATGATATCAAGCCAAAATGATGTAATAGAAACGCAATTGTTCTCAATCAGACTCTTCGCAGCGTTTGAGTCATCCGTAGTTTAGCATTTCCGTGACGTTGAACCAAATGACGTAATATCACGTCATGTGATCTCGACTGCATCACTGCGCTCATAGATGTAGCTTAGAGTAATATACAGGTAAGGAGAGACTATGGAGACAAATGTATAGAGGATATCTAACAGTGTCTTCAGTAATACCAAATATATAGAGGATATCTAACAGTGCCTTCAGTAATACCAAATATATAGAGGATATCTAACAGTGTCTTCAGTAATACCAAATATATAGAGGATATCTAACAGTGTCTTCAGTAATACCAAATGTATAGAGGATATCTAACAGTGTCTTCAGTAATACCAAATGTATAGAGGGTATCTAACAGTGTCTTCAGTAATACCAAATGTATAGAGGGTATCTAACAGTGTCTTCAGTAATACCAAATGTATAGAGGATATCTAACAGTGTCTTCAGTAATATCAAATGTATAGAGGATATCTAACAGTGTCTTCAGTAATACCAAATATATAGAGGATATCTAACAGTGTCTTCAGTAATACCAAATATATTTCACGAGTGGGGCTAATATTTTGATATTTTTCACGAGTGCGCAGCACTCGTGAAAAATATCAAAATATTAGCCGCACGAGTGAAATATATTTGGTTTTACTGAAGACACTGTTAGATATTCTGTTTATTACATTTTTTATCAATGAAAACCCTACCCCGTATGCTTATTAGGACTACAGCGATAATTTGTAAACAAAAAAAGTAGTTTCCCCTGTCCAGGTGCTGACATATATGTCGGGCTTTCTGAGTGGTCAATTATTTTGGTATTTTCTAATCATTAATTTGATTGGTCAAATCAGCAAAAGTGATATTTTTCACTAGTGAAAAATATGATATTCTTCACTAGTGAAAAATATCACTTTTATAGAATGAATAATTTTTGATATTTCACTGGTAAAAATGTAATAAAAAAAACATATTATTGTGATGATGCATTGTATGTTAATCAATTGATCTATGTTAGCATAGCAGTGATACGAATTATAACATATAAATGATTTACATATATCTCAGTATGGTAATTATACATAGGGATTGAACGGTGTTTTATTGCGTTTACGGTGTATGGACTCAATGGGACATAGACATATTATATTAAGCTCGTTAGCGCCATATATTGAATATGTCTGTTTTCAATTGCGTTTATACCACCGTAAATAACGCAACATTTTTATTTAATACATTTTACATTTTCAATTCATTAATATCTTCAAAATCCACAATTTCCGTCTCGCGGTAACTATGGTTGTCAAGCACAGCGGGTATTGACACAGAGTTAGTAGGGACGTGGTCGATTGTTCAATAGGAACTGTACGCTTGTAAGCTGTAAGTCATTTGTTGTTAGCTTACTTCGTGGGGAAAATAAATATTTACTCATTTCAACAATCTTCAGTTTAGTTTTTGACAAAGCACTCACTTGAGATCATCGGGTAACAGGAGCAAATGCTAAAATTGCGTTGATCAGTCCGATCAAAATGGCGCCGTCAGGTTGACGTTCCGGTAACGTCACAAATAGACGACTTCATGATTATGTTACCGATTCCCGCGCTTATTAATTCGCTGAGCCTTTTTCACTTCTTAATGCTTATTTTAACACAGTTTGAGTTTACTTAGCTGAAGAAGGGAGAGATGTAAATATGCATTTGTATTTATTTTTTATTTTTTTCAGGCATGTTTAAATTGCTTTTATTAAAAATAAGAGGTGTCCATATAAACTGTAACAATATGCTGAATACAATCCAGGTCATATATTTGTATTTCTACTGCCCAGCGAGCAATACCAAAATTGAAGCATTCCGATTTGCTCCAAACAAGAAATAATATTTACAAAATGGCCTTGCTGAAACTTGTTCTTTGATATTGAATGAGCAACTCTAAGATACATTTTAATTAAGCTCCCATAAAAATATCAGAGATATGACTTGCTTTATAATACCAAACAGGTTTCGTCTGTTGCGTCCAGTGGTGTACATATTTTCTTTGTGGATTTGATTCCAATGTGTCGCTCTTCTGCCAACAGGCTTATGAAGTTCCTTGCTACAAGATTGGGTCAATGCCTTTTGCGTTGACATTTTGTGACATTCAGAACACTAGTCCTTTTGCTATATGACGTTCACTATGAACCTGTTGTCTATAATACTCCAGCTGCACTACAGTAAATCCCTTTCTTCGTAATATTCTCCTGTTGAGCTCGCATTGATACCCGTCCTCATATAACCCAGGTTTATCTCAGGCAACATTCGCCGTAAAATAAATTATTTGTACAACAATACCTATATTAACTGTACCATGCATATTATCTACGTGCGTCGATTGTATGAACAAGTTAGCGGGGCGCTAATCATGACTTCAATAGGTTAAAATATTTAAGACGAAATGTTTAAAAATAGATTTTATATTTAGGTATCAAAAATCCAGTGCTATTTATTTTATGACGAACATTTATTTTTAGACGTCCCAAAATCTCACCAATGCCATCAGACAGCTGATGAAGAAGATTTCCCGGATTTATTGGGGTTTCGGATAATCTTAAACTGTGAGTACATGCTAAAAAGATTGATTTTATTTTACTTTAGACGTGATTTGAACTGTTTTGCGAGAAACAATATTAAAAATAATTCAAGTTTTACATATCCTAAGGTGTGACATACGAGCATGTGAACGTATGTCTGCTAATTAATATGCACTGCTCATTATTGGAATTTCTTATCCGAAGCCGAAATCAAAATCAAAGAATGATAATGATTTTCAATATACCTTCTATCATAATGTGTAGGTAAATTGCCTACATGTTGAATATTGGACACCCCCGCCTATAAGTAAATTCAAGTAGATGGTAAGTTTTTCGCCATGTTGGATTACAATATTCTCGAACGGGGTCAGAGGTCAAACGGTTAAAACATTGTGTATAGAGTACGATACGAATCTATCGATTTCTATTATCAGTTTGTGTTGTTGATTTCTAGTTATAAACATTTCATCAGATTTTCATGGTAAATTTTGAAAACTCGGTTACCGTATTAACAGACTAGGGATATAACTTTTGAGGGGACATGGATAAAGACCTATACAAAAG
This sequence comes from Pecten maximus, assembly GCF_902652985.1. NCBI lineage: Eukaryota > Metazoa > Mollusca > Bivalvia > Pectinida > Pectinidae > Pecten > Pecten maximus. The sequence continues at coordinate 17,251,759 of NC_047032.1, read as the reverse complement.
CACTGTGGTAGCAGAGTACAGTAAAAATGCTCAATTCTGAAAAATATGGCACATGTTTTAGATATGTAAACATTGCCAGTTAACCCTACATATTACCTCTAATAAAGTATATATATTTGTAATCTGTACAACATTTGCAATTTTAATACAGCTCTGAAGGATAAGTAACTTATATTTTCTGTGATTTTGAGAACTGTGAATACCATGGTAACAGCTTAAAAAATGATACAAAATCGCAAAATATTATGATACTTGACCCAAAATGGCACAATTCTCTACACAATTTTTTTTCTGAAACCTATTTGAAATTAAATATCTCTATCCCAAAGACAGAATTAATCTTGTTTTGACATATGTTGTAAATTAAGTTTTTCTGCTATCTTACCTTTTCCGTGGGCTTCCATTTTTCGCTGTAGGCAAAACTAAATTTCCTGTGTAAACACACTTTCGGAAAATCCGGAAATTTAAAATCTGGAACCAATTTATTAATTTTTGTTTTAACAAATGTGAAGCCTGTTTGTACTACTTCATACTGAATATACCAATTATAGTGTACATTTATTTTTTCATTGTTTATGTATATCATAATACAGGAGTTATTTGCTTAACAAAAAAACTGCCCATGGCCAACCTGTCCTACTGTAGTGTGCTACCTGTGTGTGGTTAGCGAAATGTTTGTTTCTTATGCCTTAATTATCTATTAAAAATATCAAAAACAATGTTTAACTGGGAAACCCTTTATTACATCTATTACATTCCGTTTCTCGGGATCTTTAAACAAAGTATTGTCAACAGACAATGAATTGCATGTTTGTAGATTGCTTAGCAGATTGCCTACATTATATTATTTATGCATCAGAGGCATATCAGCCGGATGGTCGTATCAGAGGGAATGATTTCGGGGAATTTGGCTTATCACTACTTACCCGCATTCAGTTAGACCAGAAAACGGCTCAGATTAATTGATGACAAGCCAAATTTAAGTACCATTTTTCCTGTGTTGGTAATATTTACACTGGCATTACGGTCAGAAAATGAATTGATATCGTTTTGCTTTATATTGTTCTGTATTTTGTATGTTTTTAATAAAACAAGTTCACATGTATATATTACATTGATAGAGGCCATCATATGTAGGTATGTGGGATAGGGATATTCTACCCGAGGTTGTATAATTTAGGGTCAGAACCGAGGTTTGCCGAGGTTCTGACCAAGCCTCGATTCTTATCCCGAATTCTAGAGTTTCCCTACCTCACATACCTAACATATGATGGACTATTTTTCGTGAAATGGATGGGGAAATCGATCCAACATGGCGAATTCCTATCTTTCTGTGATAGGGAAATTCTACACCCGAGGGAAGAATTATCCTATCCCACATATTAACATATGATGGACTATTTTTTTCACACTTTTTTCATGAAAGGCATAGGGAAATCGATCCAACATGGCGAAACTATATAGAAACTTTGATTGTTTTTCTCGATGACCGACAATTAAACCAACTACATATTTGGAAAGATGGAAAAATATGGGATACCATGAAAATGTGTCAAGATAACAACAAATATCAATTACTGATTGTCATAGGTGATCGGCTTTCCGCAACCTGCCGTCTGATGTTTGACATCATGCCATATTTCTTCGCCTATGCTTGCTTCACAACAAAAAATATCTAGTTTTCCGCTGTAAAAATAAATGCTCGAGAAACAGTAACCATAAGACTGAATTGATAGGTCAATGATCACATTTATTATTATTTATTGTGAGCTTTATGATTTTGGTCCCAATAAGTTTCAAACTATAGGGTCAGATAATCTAGTATTAGAATTAAGCTTGGCAATTCTTAGCAAAAAAAGGCTACTACGTTGGATAGAGATACCCCACATTGGTGTTCTACATAGGACAAATGTATCTAACATTTGTAAAGGTGTGAGCAATTATCCATTGCTTTCAAATATCATTGTCGTTTATCATATTACATATATTTGGTCAATAAAATGTATAAGATATTTTTTTCATTTATAATTTACTTTTTATTCAGTTTTTTTTCAGCAATACAATGTACACACATTACATATATGACTTGCTCATATTTACTATTCACTACATCTAAACCTGATCAATTACTGCATAATCAATCACACACAGCATCACATAGGCACCCACCAACCTTCAAACACTAATTTTACTAGAAAAACATTCCTGTTTTCTAATTTCTTTACTATATGTGATTTTATTATCCACTTATAGCTATACACGTCACTCCATACACACATACAAC